>NC_143047.1:40230000-40510000 GCF_057628025.1 Oncorhynchus mykiss
TCATTGTCCTCTCCCTCTAACAATCAATGTACATCAACAGGGAAGCAAAACAGGGAAGCAAAACATGGAAGCAAAACATGGAAGCAAAACATGGCTACTCTTTCAACACGGCACTACAAAACAATCTGAACCCAGACAGATCTGCAGGCATCTCGTCTATTCCAACACAACTCTTTGATCACACAGGGTGCATGTATGCTGTCCTCAGCCAACAGGATATACGTGTCGGGTGTGGTAGATGGACAGGAGAGGTAATAGAGGGTAAATAAGATATGTGGATGTGTCGAACGACCTATCAAACATCCCTTTCATCAAAACATCATACAGCCTTACGTTATACTCAGTTCAGTCAGCCAAGAGATGACGTCACATGAAATCAAAAAGCTCCGTAGAGAGCAACAGCAAGTCAATCCGAAGGATGATTGACGGGGTAGTTGTGTGTCAGTGACGCAATGGTGTGTGTGTTTGTGTGTTAGCAGTAGAGAGGCTGTTGATACACCTGACCAGGCTAAGCTACATCTCTAACGGGTGTGTTGTGTGTTAGCAGTAGAGAGGCTGTTGTTACACCTGACCAGGCTAAGCTACATCTCTAACGGGTGTGTTGTGTGTTAGCAGTAGAGAGGCTGTTGTTACACCTGACCAGGCTAAGCTACATCTCTAACGGGTGTGTTGTGTGTTAGCAGTAGAGAGGCTGTTGTTACACCTGACCAAGCTAAGCTACATCTCTAACGGGTGTGTTGTGTGTTAGCAGTAGAGAGAGGCTGTTGTTACACCTGACCAGGCTAAGCTACATCTCTAACTGGTGATCATTAGAAAGGGACATTTTCCTTTGTTCTCAGGAGGCACAGAGCCACCAGGTGGCCAATGATAGTGTGTACTGTTCACTGTCCAATGCACACTCAGTCACTCACTCCAGATAGTGTACACAGAGAGCTATCATACAAAAACGAAAAGGAGATGCTTGATATGGACAGAAACTGATTTATATTTCAAATCGCTCGTGTCAGATTCAGGAATATAAAAAGGAGTCCATTATTAATAAATGAACACATGATAAAAAAAATAAAAAAAATAAAAAATTCCCCCTGAAATCTGCCTATGTTACGTGAATCTTTTATGCAAATGGAATTTGAAATGAGGTGAAGCTATCTTCAGGGACCTTGACTGTTTTCCACAGCCCTCTATTAAAATTAATGCTGCCACTGATTTATAAATCTTATTAATAGCCGAGGAGAAGCAAAAGTGATGAAACAGCCTCACTTCTCTCTCTCCCTTTCTCCCTCCACTGGTCCAGCAGGTTCCCCCTCCCTCCCTTCCCTCCCTCCCTCCCACCCTCCCTCCCTCGTTTCCTCTCTCTAACCACCCTCCCTCTTCTCCGCAGTGTCTCTCAGTGATTTTATAATTGGGCCCGGCTCATTGTTATTCAAAACCCTGAAGAACCAATTAGTGGCAGACCTCCCGACCCTCGGTTGCTATGTAATGGCGGTAACTAAAGACTCTAAGTGAGGCAGCCGAGAGCAAAGGTCTGAATTTCCTTTAGTTCCTGATTAATAATCCTGTCAGACCTATCACACACATTAAAGAGAGACGCTGGTTAAGGCCCCGGCTTTTTTTATACTCTTCTTCTCCCTGTTTTTTATTTATTATTCCAAGCCTTTCTATTAATCTTTAACGATGGTTGGGGTGCTGCCTCCCTTCTCTCTTGTCAGATAAATGTCCAGTTAACAGGATAATGAGATTTCGCAGGGCCCCCACCACAGCTCCGGGGGCGTGGGGTGACCCCTGGCGCTGAGCGGGTGGGCGTCCGGGCCACGGGCTGATGGGTGAGGGCAGCCGTTCACACCGCCATGGCATCTCTGGTGGACTCGGATGCCCCCTCGGTTGTCAACAAGCTGAACTTTTGGAAAGTTCTCATATTCCGGGGGAGCGGAGTTGTGAAAAAGTCATGGTGAGGTACGATAACATTCTGAATATCATTACTGAGCAGAGAGAACTGTGTCAGTTATTCCACAATATCCTTACTGAGCAGAGAGAACTGTGTCAGTTATTCCACAGTATCATTACTGAGCAGAGAGAACTGTGTCAGTTATTCCACAATATCCTTACTGAGCAGAGAGAACTGTGTCAGTTATTCCACAGTATCATTACTGAGCAGAGAGAACTGTGTCAGTTATTCCACAATATCATTACTGAGCAGAGAGAACTGTGTCAGTTATTCCACAGTATCCTTACTGAGCAGAGAGAACTGTGTCAGTTATTCCACAGTATCATTACTGAGCAGAGAGAACTGTGTCAGTTATTCCACAATATCCTTACTGAGCAGAGAGAACTGTGTCAGTTATTCCACAGTGTCATTACTGAGCAGAGAGAACTGTGTCAGTTATTCCACAGTGTCATCACTCATTCATTATATTCTAGAGATCGTATACAGGGGGTACTGTGATGAGTAAAATTACCATGTTACAGCTGAACCTTTATGTGGGACATTGTAATCTTGGGGAGACTTGCAACACAAGTTACACAGCCATTACTACTGAAAAGAGAGAGAGATAGCTATGGAGGGAGAGAGAGAGACTCACAGGGCCTTGTCTGGCCTGGGCAAACACACCCTGTCACATCCTGTGTCTGTCTGGGAATGACCTGGTCACGGTCTTCACAAACAGAGCTGAACTCTACCCTACCCCGTCAACATCAGAAACTTCATAAGCTGAGAGAGGTCCCTTTCTGCCTTGATGAGTAAATATTGACAAAAATCATTAGACGTCAACATAGAGCCACAGATCCCTACAGAAATCCTTACAACAGCATCAGACAATCCCAGATGTCAAAAAATAACTAATGGTAATGCCGGACAACACACAACATCCATAGACAACAACAGAAACCGCAAAAAGCACCATCAACAACAGTCAAGAGACTAATACAGGCCTCAAGAGACTACTACTGACGTCAAGAGACTACTACTGATGTCAAGAGACTACTACTGACGTCAAGAGGCTACTACAGGCGTCAAGAGACTACTACTGATGTCAAGAGACTACTACAGGCATCAAGAGACTACTACAGGCGTCAAGAGACTACTACTGATGTCAAGAGACTACTACTGACGTCAAGAGACTACTACTGACATCAAGAGACTACTACTGACGTCAAGAGACTACTACAGGCGTCAAGAGGCTACTACTGACGTCAAGAGACTACTACAGGCGTCAAGAGACCACTACTGACGTCAAGAGACTACTATTGACGTCAAGAGACTACTACTGACATCAAGAGACTACTACTGGCGTCAAGAGACTACTACAGGCATCAAGAGACTACTACTGACATCAAGAGACTACTACTGACATCAAGAGACTACTACTGACATCAAGAGACTACTACTGACGTCAAGAGACTACTACTGACGTCAAGAGACTACTACTGACGTCAAGAGACTACTACTGACATCAAGAGACTACTACTGACGTCAAGAGACTACTACAGGCGTCAAGAGACTACTACTGACGTCAAGAGACTACTACAGGCGTCAAGAGACTACTACTGACGTCAAGAGACTACTACTGACATCAAGAGACTACTACTGACGTCAAGAGACTACTACAGGCGTCAAGAGGCTACTACTGACGTCAAGAGACTACTACAGGCGTCAAGAGACCACTACTGACGTCAAGAGACTACTATTGACGTCAAGAGACTACTACTGACGTCAAGAGACTACTACTGACATCAAGAGACTACTACTGACATCAAGAGACTACTACTGACATCAAGAGACTACTACAGGCGTCAAGAGACTACTACTGACATCAAGAGACTACTACTGACGTCAAGAGACTACTACTGACGTCAAGAGACTACTACTGACATCAAGAGACTACTACTGACATCAAGAGACTACTACTGACATCAAGAGACTACTACTGACATCAAGAGACTACTACAGGCGTCAAGAGACTACTACTGACGTCAAGAGACTACTACTGACATCAAGAGACTACTACAGGCGTCAAGAGACTACTACTGACATCAAGCGACTACTACAGGCGTCAAGAGACTACTACTGACATCAAGAGACTACTACTGACGTCAAGAGACTACTACAGGCGTCAAGAGACTACTACTGACATCAAGAGACTACTACAGGCGTCAAGAGACTACTACTGACATCAAGAGACTACTACAGGCGTCAAGAGACTACTACTGACATCAAGAGACTACTACAGGCGTCAAGAGACTACTACTGACATCAAGAGACTACTACTGACATCAAGAGACTACTACAGGCGTCAAGAGACTACTACTGACATCAAGAGACTACTACAGGCGTCAAGAGACTACTACTGACATCAAGAGACTACTACAGGCGTCAAGAGACTACTACTGACATCAAGAGACTACTACAGGCGTCAAGAGACTACTACTGACATCAAGAGACTACTACTGACGTCAAGAGACTACTACAGGCGTCAAGAGACTACTACTGACATCAAGAGACTACTACAGGCGTCAAGAGACTACTACTGACATCAAGAGACTACTACAGGCGTCAAGAGACTACTACTGACATCAAGAGACTACTACTGACGTCAAGAGACTACTACAGGCGTCAAGAGACTACTACTGACATCAAGAGACTACTACAGGCGTCAAGAGACTACTACAGGCGTCAAGAGGCTACTACAGGCGTCAAGCGGCTACTACAGGCGTCAAGAGGCTACTACAGGCGTCAAGAGGCTACTACAGGCGTCAAGAGACTACTACAGGCGTCAAGAGGCTACTACAGGCGTCAAGAGGCTACTACAAGCGTCAAGAGACTACTACTGACGTCAAGAGACCACTACTGACGTCAAGAGACCACTACAGGCGTCAAGAGGCTACTACAGGCGTCAAGAGGCTACTACAGGCGTCAAGAGGCTACTACAGGCGTCAAGAGACTACTACAGGCGTCAAGAGGCTACTACAGGCGTCAAGAGGCTACTACAGGCGTCAAGAGGCTACTACAGGTGTCAAGAGACTACTACTGACGTCAAGAGACCACTACTGACGTCAAGAGACCACTACAGGCGTCAAGAGGCTACTACAGGCGTCAAGAAGCTACTGCAGGCGTCAAGAGGCTACTACTGACGTCAAGAGACTACTACAGGTGTCAAGAGACTATTACAGGCATCAAGAGACTATTACAGGCATCAAGAGACTACTACAGGAGTCAAGAGACTACTATTGACGTCAAGAGACTACAACAGGCGTCAAGAGACTACTACAGGTGTCAATAGGCTACTACAGGTGTCAAGAGGCTACTACTGGCATCAAGAGGCTACTACAGGCTAGTGATGCGCAGGTTGACTCGTAACCATCAGTCCCCGCAATAATATCCACAGGGTGATGGCTTTAGGGTCATTAAATAGTGTGGCTGAAGGGCAGGTGGGTGACAGGTGGGTGGCGGGTGGGTTATAGAGAATCAATACCTTCAAAAATTCAGATGTATAATTATTGTGCAATTTATATAGTCTACATTGAGGTTTTTCTTTCACTATTTTAAACTGTCTGGTATTAGTGCATGAACCTAAGGTTCAGGGCTTAACTGTACAACCGCCAAATCGCCTTCACAGCCCATCAACAAATAATGCTTTTGGGAAGCGGCAGAAAAAGTTCACATCAATCCAGAGAGGCAAAATGGACGTCGTCTAAGTTTAATTCAATAAGACAAAATCTGCAAAAGGAGAGAAGGGAGTGAATTGAACAACACCAAATGCATCATGAACAAAATATTTTGCCGTTTCAATGCAAACCTTTGCAGTTAATAGAATAGATCACAAAGCAGCATACAACTGAGCTAAATGTTTGGAACAAGTTCACTATCTTATCCCTAGTCTAAAAACACATATCAAGTGCAAGTTAGCCGTTTAGCTCAAATCTGAAGGCTGGGGGGGCATTTAGGCCGGGCTTCCACTGCGGATAGCTAAAATATCCTAATGATTATGATCACACTTCCTCAATTCAAATATTATGGCGACAGATACCAAAGATGGTTTAGAAAGTTGGTAACCGAGCTCGAGTTAAAAGTGTAGCCTGTTATCGCCTGGACTTGTTGAAATATCTTCACAACCTGAAAAAACCCTCCAGGCTTCCGTCATAACTGTCAATTTCTATATATAAAAAAAGGAAATTACAGGGGGCAGTTTGGAAAACACGTATCCCTTCCGAATCATCCTCTGGAATAACGGACATTCTAGGGTAATAAATAAGCAACAAGTCCCGTGGAAATAGGGCCTTAATAATAACTCCGTCCGAATGAAGCATTTCTTGCAGTAAGGAGTGGAGATATGATTTCTTCCTGCATCTTGATGAGAATACAATGCTCAGTTAGATATGATCTGTAGAGGTACCGTCTTCATCATAAAATCATCATCAAAATATGCATTGAAGCCGAACTGAAATCTTATCTTAAACACTTAGGGTCGTTGTCACAGCTTTCTTTTTCCTTACAACCGGTCAAACTGATTTTCATTTGGACATTTTACACAGTAAAAGTCATTCCGGTTGTTTGACTGCTAAACAGTTCATCAAATGGCTACCCGGACTATTTGAATTAACCCTTTTTATTTTTTTACACTACTCGATGTTTATTACCTATGCATAGTCACTTCACCCCTACCTACATGAACATATTACCTCAATTCCCTCGACTAACCTGTAGCCCTGTACAGACTCAGTACCGGTACCCCCTGTATATAGCCTCATTGTTATTTTATTGTGTTACTTTTATTACTATTAAAAATAAAATGAAAATGTGTCCATACTTTTTTTTTTTTTTAACTCATTGTTGGTTAAGGGCTTGTAAGTAAGCATTTCACGGTACCTGTTGTATTCGGCGCATGTAACAAACACCAACAGACTGGCATGTAACAAACACCAACAGACTGGAATGTAACAAACACCAACAGACTGGCATGTAACAAACACCAACAGACTGGCATGTAACAAACACCAACAGACTGGCAGGTAACAAACACCAACAGACTGGCATGTAACAAACACCAACAGACTGGCAGGTAACAAACACCAACAGACTGGCATGTAACAAACACCAACAGACTGGCATGTAACAAACACCAACAGACTGGCATGTAACAAACACCAACAGACTGGCAGGTAACAAACACCAACAGACAGGCAGGTACCAGACACCAAAAGACTGGCATGTAACAAACACCAACAGACTGGCAGGTAACAAACACCAACAGACTGGCATGTAACAAACACCAACAGACAGGCAGGTACCAGACACCAACAGACAGGCAGGTACCAGACACCAAAAGACAGGCAGGTACCAAACACCAACAGGGTTGAATACAAAGGCATCAAAAGGCAGCACGGGTTCTCTGTTTGTCCCCAGAAGTCCAGCCTGGCCTCAGAGACATACGTATTACTGTGAGCATCCAAGACGTATGATACCTAAAAATGGTTGAGTTACTTTAGAAAGAAACACAAGTAGGGAGGTTGGTCAGGCAGAATGGGTGGGCATAATCTGCGTCCGTCTAACTGAAATGGTCAAAATGCTGTCGTGCAGTTACTCCGAGCACCTGGAGATCAACTGGATGTGTTGTAAACTGCAGGAATAATTGGACCTTGTAGTAATTGGACCCATGGATGGAAAATGTTTTTTTTTACAGCCAGTGGCATAAAACAGGATGATTGACATCTAAAGCATAGCCTGCCTCTGCAATAATCTCACTGTAATAAGAATTCATGAGGCCTGTTTGGTTGATTTCCTCCTCCTCCTTCTCTCTCTCTCGCCAGCCGTGTGTGTGTCTTCAGGAGAGAAAGTGATAGAGCGAGAAAGACTGCAGAACCACACTGCCTATCTTATTTACGCTCTCACTGCCTATGAAAGAAATAGAATGAAAAACTGGAAGGGCCTCTTTTTTAACTCTAGAGCCTACAGATAAAAGCCTTGTGTGAGGGGGAACTAATGACGCAGATGAGAAGAGCTTCTTGCCACTCTCATTAGCTTTTACTAATAATGACCTTTGGAGACCCTTTCACACAGCAATCCGCCATCCCTTTAGTTTGGGAGCTAAGGGGCCTTTTTGCTATGCATAATGCTACCCATTATGGGAGTGCCAATCCCTGTAAACATTGTACGAGTTTCCCTCTCTGTTGTAAGGAATCCTGGAATATTTGCTATGGCCTTACTAAACCATTACAACCACAGATGCAAGTGTATTGAATAGGTTTGAATAACCCTGCTCACATATTAAGATTTTAAAAAGAGAGCCAAATCAATGCAGCTAGCTAATGCATAGCACTGCCAGAGTCTGGGGGGGGCTTGGCCATAGATGAACTGCAGATCTGACAATAATGTAGAGAAGCTCTTTAACAATCTAGCTCCTCCCCAGAGAGACGTAGGGGAGCTTTCTCTCTCAATATTGTCAGATATCCACACTTATTAAACTGACAAATCTCTTTCATTAAACGATGTCTGGGGCAGATATGATCATGATGTAATCTCCAGCCTCATCCTTCTCCGATGGGGACGAATACTTTCTTGATCATTCATCTTGCCTGACATCAAAAAGCGGCCGCTCCCTCCCCGTCATTGGTCCCATTGTTATTGCTGACAAGGAGATAAACATCATCATTTCCCTTTCTATATTGCAGTATCGCAGCTGGATTCGCCTCGTGGCGTCCCTGTTTATTTTCTTGCAACATTATCTTGGCCCGTAACGTCTTGTTTTATTTAAATTCAAATCCACAGGAAGAAGAGAAGGGGGTTGGAGGAGGATGGAGTAACAATTTGCTGGCGAGATGGGAAATGAGGGACTTGAGACTTCCTGTTTTTTATTCTTCTGCGGGTCGGATCACATGACGCTGGCTGTGGCTTGTTGGGAAGAGGATGTTACAAGGGATATCTTTCACATAAACCCTAGCCCTCTGGAGGTTTCATCAGATGGAACTCTCACAAGCATACACACACACACTTCCAGTTACCGTATCCTCCGGGGAGACGTCTTGGGAGAAAGAAGGTCAGAGCGATCTTCTCTCAGACCGGCCTGAGGCGAACAAGCCACAGAAACCAGCATATTAAATCTGCACTCGCAATCCTTGGAGGGGGTTCACCTTTTAATGGACTCACTCCTCATTTACATAGGTGCTAGCGCCACTAACACACCACACTACGGCCTGCCTGGGCCTAACACTCCCCACAGCGCTATTGTAGCATACCACATTCAGCCTTGGCAAGATGATTATTTGAGGGCACATTGTTTCCAGGAAGACTTTGACGAGTATTAACCTTTAGTTAGAGATGCTATTAACTGAGTGTCTTGAGATTTCAAAAAGGCCTTGTGGGTTTGTAAAGAGGAAATGGAGTTGTTGCAACGAGGGTGGTTGTTGTGGCCTCGTCTCACACCAAAACGACACACACAGCAGGGAGAGAAAGGGAAGCTGGGGTTTTCGGAGTAGCTTCCAACAATGTTGAGGGTTCAGACACAGAGAGAGAGAGAGAGAGAGAGAGAGAGAGAGAGAGAGAGAAAGAGAAAAAGAGAGAGAGAAGAGCATAAGAGAGTAAAAAAATAAAGAAGGTGTGAGAGAGAAGGGTGTTTGAGGAGAGAAGGCTGTAGCCTGAAGGATGAAGTTAGTAGAGCTGGGTGTATTGTTTGTGGTCAGGGTGAGTCCATAGGAGTGGGTCTCTGACGCTCGGCTGTGGTCAGGGTGAGTCCATAGGAGTGGGTCTCTGACGCTCGGCTGTGGTCAGGTTGTGAAAGATCCGAAACACCGGGCCAACAGTTGACACACTCTCTCTCTCACACACACACACACACACACACACACACACGTGAAAGCAGAGTGCACAAGTTTAGAAAACACACACCTTTTTTTTCAAGTTCGTCTTATTAACTTCCCATGAAAACATGGGTTGTAATAATAACATTGTCTATCAAGCACTTTTCATACATCTATCTTAAACCCGTAAACAAAAACAACATTCTGATTTTCTCTGTTGAAATGTAAACCTTGGCTATCGGAAACCAGTGAATCATATCATTACTCACGTTACACTGATGCATGAGAGATTGGGTTGAACCTCTAAGCCAACTCCATCAATACAATTTATCTAGCCCGGGATGACACGTCATATGACAGGCTTTTGTCATGGGGGTTTTCACCCAAAACCTTAAACTACTAGACAGATGTTACACAACCCTGTGTTGCTCCCAAGAGAACGCGATACAGCGGTGAAAACAAGCCCGATACTACAGTACAGCTCAACAACTTGACAGCAACATGAAACCCTCCAAACCACATCCATCTTAATTACATCCTCGCTGGTGGGGTGTGATGTTTGCATCTGTGGATTTTTATGCATATTTCCGTTTCCCCACCGCAGGGCTGGGAGGGGGGTTTTGGAGGGGCCTCGAGCACCCCTCCTCCCAACCTGTGGAAGTTCCCCCTGAAACAAGGCCCGGAGCCCCCCTACCATGATGGACCACTTCTGCAGCCTGCTATAAATCCTTAACGACAAACTCTATAAACCTCTTTGGGATTGAATATTTATGGATGCCTGTGGTTCCCCTGAGTACTGTTTTCTGTCTGGGGTTCGACGCACCACAAAAACTCCTCTGGAGCAGCTCCAAGCCCTGTAATCTACAGCTCTCATGGTGAAGGGAGTGCTTCCACACAGGCCTGGTGGTCTGCTGGGCTGGGCTCTAGTCGGTTCTGGCCTAAAACAAAATGGCCGCCCACGGAAAAGAGAAACGTGGCAGAGATGGTGATACAAATACTCAGAATAACAACATTGGGACCTTGCAGCTGCTCTCTGGTTAGACCAGCATGGACGGTGCCGGACCTAAGCGATTTCATTCCTACCGGGCTCCAAAATCGTCTTACTCAAAGAATGTAAAAAAAAAAGAAAAAACACTTTTGGCCACATCCTCATCATCTGTTCTTAATGGGATGCCCTTAAGGATACAAGAGGCTTTGGGTGACTTCCAGAACCATTGCAGGAAGTACAAGTGCCTAGCAGCAATCAATGTCAAAACCAGGAAAAGTGCATTCCAAAACTGTATAGCGCTCTATGCAGTGAGTATAAAGGGATATTAACACATCTAGTCCCGTATAGATGGACATTAACACATCTAGTCCAGTATAGATGGACATTAACACATCTAGTCCAGTATAGATGGACATTAACACATCTAGTCCAGTATAGATGGACATTAACACATCTAGTCCAGTATAGATGGACGGGGCGGCAGGGTAGCCTAGTGGTTAGAGCGTTGGACTAGTAACCGGAAGGTTGTGAGTTCAAACCCCCGAGCTGACAAGGTACAAATCTGTCGTTCTGCCCCTGAACAGGCAGTTAACCCACTGTTCCCAGGCCGTCATTGAAAATAAGAATTTGTTCTTAACTGACTTGCCTAGTAAAATAAAGGTAAAATAAAATAAATAAATAAATAGATGGACATTAACACATCTAGTCCAGTATAGATGGGCATTAACACATCTAGTCCAGTATAGATGGGCATTAACACATCTAGTCCAGTATAGATGGACATTAACACATCTAGTCCCGTATAGATGGACATTAACACATCTAGTCCAGTATAGATGGACATTAACACATCTCGTCCAGTATAGATGGACATTAACACATCTAGTCCAGTATAGATGGGCATTAACACATCTAGTCCAGTATAGATGGACATTAACACATCTAGTCCCGTATAGATGGACATTAACACATCTAGTCCAGTATAGATGGACATTAACACATCTCGTCCAGTATAGATGGACATTAACACATCTAGTCCAGTATAGATGGGCATTAACACATCTAGTCCAGTATAGATGGACATTAACACATCTAGTCCCGTATAGATGGACATTAACACATCTAGTCCAGTATAGATGGACATTAACACATCTCGTCCAGTATAGATGGACATTAACACATCTAGTCCAGTATAGATGGACATTAACACATCTAGTCCAGTATAGATGGACATTAACACATCTAGTCCAGTATAGATGGACATTAACACATCTAGTCCAGTATAGATGGACATTAACACATCTAGTCCAGTATAGATGGACATTAACACATCTAGTCCAGTATAGATGGACATTAACACATCTAGTCCAGTATAGATGGACATTAACACATCTAGTCCCATATAGATGGACATTAACACATCTAGTCCAGTATAGATGGACATTAACACATCTAGTCCAGTATAGATGGACATTAACACATCTAGTCCAGTATAGATGGACATTAACACATCTAGTCCAGTATAGATGGGCATTAACACATCTAGTCCAGTATAGATGGACATTAACACATCTAGTCCAGTATAGATGGACATTAACACATCTAGTCCAGTATAGATGGACATTAACACATCTAGTCCAGTATAGATGGACATTAACACATCTAGTCCCGTATAGATGGACATTAACACATCTAGTCCAGTATAGATGGACATTAACACATCTAGTCCAGTATAGATGGACATTAACACATCTAGTCCCGTATAGATGGACATTAACACATCTCGTCCAGTATAGATGGACATTAACACATCTCGTCCAGTATAGATGGACATTAACACATCTAGTCCAGTATAGATGGACATTAACACATCTAGTCCAGTATAGATGGACATTAACACATCTAGTCCGGTATAGATGGACATTAACACATCTAGTCCGGTATAGATGGACATTAACACATCGACCGAAAGTAGATGAAGTGGTTCTAGCAGTGCTACTGTCCAAGACTGGTAAATTGCCGAGCTGTTAAAGAGCTGTGACCCAGATGAAATGCTGAAACACTCAACGGCAGGCCTTTAAAAGTCTCTCACCGCCTCCCAGTCTTGTAATTACTCACATTTACCATTTTTAATATCGGCAATTCCCCTTTTTCTGTGCTTCATGTGTAAAAGCCCTCTGGGGTAAAACACCAGTTATGGAAGTCTGCCAAAAAGAAAGAGAGTTGAAGTAATTTCCCCCTGGAGTTAGTGGATGTATTATACTAGTCTGACTAGGCGGGAGCCCTGGGTTTATTTGCTTTGGATTGGGGGGGGGATCCCGCCGATGGATCCTATTGGTTTTTTCAAGCTAATCACAGGCTGCAGTGTTAGGAATGCCCTGTCAATCAGAAACTGGATACACAAAAAAAAGTGAAAATATAATAATTTAAGATTCACACCCAATTTTCTCAACTGGATGTTGATATTTCTAATGGTAATATTCAGTCTCACAAATTCCTGTTGAGGATTAGAAAATTATATGATGATGGGGGGGGGGGGGGGAACGCATCTTTTCCATGGACTCCATTTTGAGGAGTTTGTGGTCAAAGCCGATTGAGAAAGCACAGATGCAGAGTGCTGTGTGCATCAACAAAGCAGTTTGCTAATAACTGTTGGGCAATTATAAAGAAGTGCTTGGCTAAGCATGTGTTTTTTTCCACCAATGAATCCATCCACAGCCGCAGAGTTGTGCCATCTTTCAGCTCTTGGCCAAAGTGCCAATTACCTCATAACACTGCCATGAAAGTTCATAGAGCATGCAGCATTTTATTACCCATCGCAAGCTCTGTGGCGCAGTGATCTGGGATCTGGCAGTGCTGAAAATGACCCATGACTCAAATCACAAGTAGCAACAATTTAAAAAGTAGAGCCGTGACGCCGAGAAATATCAGTCCTTGAGAAAATCCATGAAGCTACAAACTAGAAAAAACTAATAAACACCAAGAGAAACTGATCAGTCCTTTAGAAAATCCATGAAGCTACAAACTAGAACAAACTAATAAACACCAAGCAAAATGATCAGTCCTTTAGAAAATCCATGAAGCTACAAACTAGAACAAACTAATAAACACCAAGCGAAACTGATCAGTCCTTTAGAAAATCCATGAAGCTACAAACTAGAAAAAACTAATAAACACCAAGGGAAACTGATCAGTCCTTTAGAAAATCCATGAAGCTACAAACTAGAACAAACTAATAAACACCAAGCAAAATGATCCGTCCTTTGGAAATTTTTGATACCTCTTAGGGAGAGAATGGAAAAAATATATAATTGGGCCTCAAGAATGGCGCAGCAGTCTAAAAGCTAGAGGCTTTACTACAGACATAGGTTAATTTACGGGCTGTGCCACAACTGGCCCTGGCCGGGAGTACTAGAGGACGGGGCGCAATTGGCCCAGTGTCGACCAGGTTAGGGGAGGGTTTTACTTTGCTCATCGCGCTCTAGCGAGACGTTGTGTCGACACATTTGTGCGGCTGGTTTCTGGGTTAAGCTGGCGGATGTTAAGGAGCGTGGTTAGGCGGGTCATGTTTTGGAGGACACATGACTCCACCTTCGCCTCTCACGAGCCCATTCGGGAGATGCAGCGATAAGACAAGATTGAAATTGGGGAGAAAAAGGGGGGGGGGGGGGGAATATATATGTAAATAAATAAAAGAAAAATCCCAAAAGGAAGTTGCCATTTTGTGAAACTCAAATACTCAGGTCAAACAATGACCCACTCTTCTGTACATCTGCCATGTCAGGGGGAGACATGATCTACGAGGCAGCGGGGACCGTAAAGTTCAGCATACACAATTGTTCAGTTTCCTTCACGTTCCTTTGCTCCGGGCCTCTGAAGTCTGCGAGTGTCGGCGGTGGTGAGATGAGACGGCTGCCAAGGTTGTTAACCTCGAGGCATTTGTAATGCTGCACCAGGGTTCCTTTATTACTGGAGTGAAATAATCTCCACCAAAGTGGTTGGGACGATGACAGGCCAGATTTATGATCTCTGTAGAACAGCCAGAATAACAACTGCTCCTGCACCCATCATGAACACTAATAAGTTGTGGGAGAAACGCTGCCAACTGCACTAATTCATGTATATTTGAATCTATGAACAGCTGCCAGCCCTAATAATGTATGTCCTACTTCCAGCAGAAGGGGGGGGGGGGGGGGCTGAGTAGATGTTCAAAAGGTTTTTTAAATATATTTTTTTCCTCCCATCTAGGATTAGTCCCTATTGCCCATCTAAGTCAACCAAGCTGGTCTGCACCATACACCAACCCAGCCCAAGTCAACCAAGCTGGTCTGTACCATACACCAACCCATCCCAAGTCAACCAAGCTGGTCTGTACCATTCACCAACCCAGCCCAAGTCAACCAAGCTGGTCTGTACCATTCACCAACCCAGCCCAAGTCAACCAAGCTGGTCTGCACCATACACCAACCCAGCCCAAGTCAACCAAGCTGGTCTGCACCATACACCAACCCAGCCCAAGTCAACCAAGCTGGTCTGTACCATACACCAACCCATCCCAAGTCAACCAAGCTGGTCTGTACCATTCACCAACCCAGCCCAAGTCAACCAAGCTGGTCTGTACCATTCACCAACCCAGCCCAAGTCAACCAAGCTGGTCTGTACCATTCACCAACCCAGCCCAAGTCAACCATGCCTGTCTATGGTCCATACAGCTCCATTGACCTTCCTTCACTTTCCGAAACTGTGATGTCTGGAGCGCAGGTAAGTTTGTTAGACATTGATAAACAGACATGAAAGGAATGTTATTTGAAACACGGCTCAATCAGTCCTGCTCAGCCCCCCCAGGCCTGCTGTTGTAGCACCAAGGTATCAATCAGGCCTGCTGTTGTAGCACCAAGGTATCAATCAGTCCTGCTGTTGTAGCACCAAGGTATCAATCAGGCCTGCTGTTGTAGCACCAAGGTATCAATCAGGCCTGCTGTTGTAGCACCAAGGTATCAATCAGTCCTGCTGTTGTAGCACCAAGGTATCAATCAGGCCTGCTGTTGTAGCACCAAGGTATCAATCAGTCCTGCTGTTGTAGCACCAAGGTATCAATCAGGCCTGCTGTTGTAGCACCAAGGTATCAATCAGTCCTGCTGTTGCAGCACCAAGGTATCAATCAGGCCTGCTGTTGCAGCACCAAGGTATCAATCAGTCCTGCTGTTGTAGCACCAAGGTATCAATCAGGCCTGCTGTTGCAGCACCAAGGTATCAATCAGTCCTGCTGTTGCAGCACCAAGGTATCAATCAGTCCTGCTGTTGTAGCACCAAGGTATCAATCAGGCCTGTTGTTGCAGCACCAAGGTATCAATCAGGCCTGCTGTTGCAGCACCAAGGTATCAATCAGGCCTGCTGTTGCAGCACCAAGGTATCAATCAGGCCTGCTGTTGCAGCACCAAGGTATCAATCAGGCCTGCTGTTGCAGCACCAAGGTATCAATCAGTCCTGCTGTTGTAGCACCAAGGTATCAATCAGGCCTGCTGTTGCAGCACCAAGGTATCAATCAGGCCTGCTGTTGTAGCACCAAGGTATCAATCAGGCCTGCTGTTGTAGCACCAAGGTATCAATCAGGCCTGCTGTTGTAGCACCAAGGTATCAATCAGTCCTGCTGTTGCAGCACCAAGGTATCAATCAGTCCTGCTGTTGCAGCACCAAGGTATCAATCAGTCCTGCTGTTGCAGCACCAAGGTATCAATCAGTCATAGCAGGTATAGCAGCAGATATGATTAGCCTTCACGGCGTGCGTCTTCACTAACAGCCCGAGGATAAATCATTTATACACTTTACCTCATTACTGAATCACCACGAAGAAGAAAGCCCAGACGGATCTTTCCTTGGTACTGTAGAAAATAAAGTACAGAGAAGAGCTGCCTGTAGGCAGGTGGTGAGTTGATGTTGTAACACACAGTAGAGGAAGGAAACAAGCTTGTATCCCGTGTCTGTAATTCACAGAGCAGTTGTTTTGCTAGATGAACCTTGTGCCACGATAGTCATTTATATCACAGGCCATGGTGTGGGACCTCAACGCAATACGATTCTTGAGCTCCGATTGGCTTTCTACAGTTCATCCCCACTCAATTGAGTTTCATTGTTTCCTCATTTTGTGGCCAAAACGTCACGACTCATTTACAGTCAAAGTAAGGAATTAGTTACATTTAGGTTTTAGATTAAAGTTAGGGCTGGGGAAATACATACAAATTGCTAATCATGTTTAAGTCTAAAATCACAGCCGGTGTTGTGGCTTGTAATATTTTGTGTGTTGGGAGTGATGGCATCTCTGTTCCTATGGCACCCCCACACAGAACCACCATAATCACACAAACACTGTTGACTTCCATCATGGCTGACATCTGGGTGCTCAGATCCACCAGGCTCGGTGCCGAGGATTTTCCACAATCATTTGAGCAGATGTTGCGGGGCAGGCGGCTGAGCAAATATTCCTAAAGGCCCTACTGAGTGATTTTACCACCTTCCATTTTCCTATTGCCTGCGCTGACATCATGCCAGACTGGCCAACCATCGGTCACCTGCGAGCCAGGCAGCCAATCAAAGCCAAGCACTAAATCCCGCAAATATTTGATCATATTCTCTTTCTTCAGAGTCAACAGTTGAACGGAGCCAAGGTTTTCATGGTTGGGTTTCCAGTAGCTCATCACTATAGCAACACACGAAGAGGCCTATGTTGGGGAATGCCTCTAACTTTTTTCTTATGTCCTTATATAAAAGTATAGGTCCATTCAGTTCAGTGAAGTGCAGTGTGATTAACTAGCATCAATCCAAGTCCTCTCTAGTTATTACAAAGAGAGTATGGTTTATTGTGCCCCCTGAAGGAGTTAAGTAGCTGGATAGAGGCAGAGAGCGGGAGGGAGGGGGGAATGAGAGACAGCAAGAGAAAGAGAGATCATTTAATCGCGATGACATTCAATCACTCAATTATTTTCACATATGGGGAAACATTGGCAGAATAATTCCTTAATCATAACACCACCTTTAATTGCTCCCTAAGATGGGAGGCTGACATCTGGCTAAGCCCCTCCTGTGTGTAAGTGAGAGAGAGAGAGAGCGAGAGAGAGAGAGAGAGTGTGTGTGAGTGTATGAGTGGGTGAGAGTGCGTGAGAGAGAGAGTGTGTGAGTGTATGAGTGGGTGAGAGTGCATGAGAGAGAGAGAGAGAGAGAGACAGAGACAGACACGGGCCAGGTGTTAGGGAGCATTTGCAACAATAAGCCGGGGAAGGCAAGTTAGTTGATGATGAGCGTGTTCTCACTGAGCCTTGACTCTGTTTACAGGAGTAAAACACCACACACATCATCTAAGCTGCCTCACACTGTGGAACAACCTTTGGGTTCTCTCCCATCTCTCTCATGTGACATGCTTGGCCAAACCCAAGAGGTTACAGGGGTCAGTATATTAGGTCACTCCTCACTGGTTTAAGGCCAAAAACGTACTCCCTTGTCTCTACCCTTGTTGACTCCTTGACACAGATCTGAAAGGCTTGGATGGGTCTAGCTTACCCTCTGATTTCCCAGTAGAGCTGCTGCCACAATTCTTCACCCTATCCAGGCCTTTTAGATATGTGACAGACAGGCAGTGAACAAGAGTAGAGGGAAAGGAGGACATATTTGGATTGGAATGGAGCCCTGAAGACAAACTGGACTAAAGGGAACAGGGGCATCAAGTACTTCAGCTCTGGTTTCAGTCTCTCCACCAGGCCTTGTTATTGGGCTGCCTAACCACTTCCTCATGCTCTAGGTCAGAGGTCAGACAGGCCCACTGACAGCCTGGGCCGGCTGGAACAACAAGGCTAGTGTGAGAGGGCACGCTGCAAAACTGCCAACTCACTCTCCTCTCTCACTCCCTTTCCTGCTCAAATGGTGAACTCAACAGGGGATCTTTTGAAGGGTGTGTCTGTCTGAAAATAAGGCCTGCAGACATCTGAAGATAGGCCTGTCAATCATTTCGTGTGTCATTGTCTTGTGAGGCTGTGTTCGGGCAATATGCACAAAAAAGCCTAAGCAGAAATACTTGCTAGTGGGAAGAGATATCTTGAACAACACAAACGGATCGGGACCTAATTGAAAAACATTGTTCATAAAATTAATCAGTGTTGTGGGTTATGCAACAATGACAAAATGAGTAAAAGGCCAGATTTTTGGGGCCTACAGCAGCGCTGCTAGACTAGATTTCCCTAGTCTTTCACCACCCGCATCACAACACACTCTCCATTCTGTGGGGAGTTGTACCAGCACTTTGCCGTCTGTTTCTTCACTGCAGTTCCTTGTCAAACCCAAACTTCCCAGCTACAGTACAGGGACTGGCAAGCCTTTGGTGATACAAGTCTGCCCTCTGGAGGATGGGGGTGGAACTACAGCCCCGCTGAGGGAACTGTTCAGAAAACACAAACATTTCCCTTCTCTCACAGGGGCACACACACACACACACAAATAACCATTAACATTTCCAATAGGCAAGTCAGACTAGTTTAGACAGTGTAGCCCCAGGCAGTAATTCAGTGTTGTGTCTGTAGCTGCCTAGAGTTTAGGCCTATACTACACACATATTTTAAACACTTAGATTGCAAAAGCTAATGAGGCATCACTTGGTGAATATGTAATGGAGTGTGCTGCTATGGTAATTACCTTGGGTGGCTAGGAAGGAAGCAGCGGGGTTAGCGGTATTAAGACCTGTGCATTTTACTCATTTACTGCACTGCTGAAGAGGAACGCAGGGTATAACATCTATAGTGAGTGATGCCATGCCGTCCCAGCCTAACATAAAAGGGAAGGACAATCTGAAAAACAACCCGATGAAATGAAATAGTGACAATGAAACTGGAGAGGAATGGCAGGTATTGAACTAGGGAGATACATCCAACTGATTCCAGCATAGGGAAACGTGCATTTCAAATTCTAAATCCTTGCATTAAATGCCAATTGAGTTAGGAATTATGAATCATGCGAACAATATGTGTTAAATGTGTTAATGATCTACAATTCAGGAAATGAGACTTGAGAGAGCCAGTCAAAGCCAGAACCTCCAAGATCCAATCCACAGTAGGATGAGGTGCATTTCCACATCAGTCACTAGAGAGTCCATCTACAGACCCCGACACCCGAGGCCAGATCCAATATTTGTTGTGCAGATGATTTATAAATATTTCCCTTTGGTCTGGCAGATAGCAAGGTATGAAAGGTCTAAACCAGCCCTCTGAAGTGGAGACATGAAAGCCAGAGTCTCTAGCCCAACACACACACACACACACACACACACTCTCTCTCTCTCTTTCTTAGAAGCTCTCTCTCGCACGCGCGCACACGTCTGCAGTTCATCAAGACAAAACCAATTAGATCAGGTGAGTGGGGCTCACTTCCCACAGGATTAGTATTTACTTCTTCCCCCGGAGCGGGAGGCAGTCAGCGGGAAAGCGCTCATCAGAGGAGAATTTACATGGAAATTCAAGACACAAAAAGGTGCAATCACAGACCCGAGATCAGAGCGACGCAAACGCCTGGAAAAGGTGGAGATGAAAGGGGACATTTTCGACAGTTTTAAGGCAACATTAGGTGTTAACGCTGAGCCTCGACTAATGAGGTAATTTAATTAGGATTCTACACAGGCATCCGAGAGGCCCCTTCTATACATCGAAAGGCCCCGCTCCGGATGAAAGCAGGATGCTATTTATTTACAAACCTCAATAGGTGAAATTAGAGGATATCTCACAGTTCTAATGCTCACGTTATAGACACTAATTATAGGGCATTAGCGAGGCTAACGTACAGTATGTTACCGCCTACTGTGTATGCAGCGATGCATTGTTTCTGATAATAATTTGAGGATGTTTCATATGGTACGTTTAACGATGGCAGGGATGGTGTTAATTGAAGATGAGCTCTTTGCCAGAAAGAGTTTCAACCCTTGCCATCACAAAGGTGGCAAGAGTTCCGTCTGGCACGAGCAATCGCTCACACAAAGCTACTTACTTACTTTACATCATGAAGATGTGCAGCAAAGATCTGATAACGCATATATCAGGCAAAATATCAGTATCCTGTTCCACTGAAAGAGAACTTCATTGTTACAACTTGCGTGGTAGGCCGACATCGAACGATGCACGAGGGGGTGAGAAGAGGAGTATGTGTGCATGCTTATTGGTGGAGGGAGTCAAGTGGCGTATTTGGATATTATTTCACTATATATCGTGTCTATCGACAATATTGCAATATTATTTCTGAGGTAGTTGGCTGTACCTGCATCAAAACGTTTCCTTTAGAGCTCGTTCTCAATCTTTTTAAATAGGGAGGCAATTTGTTTTTCGGCTCTTATTTCCACGACTGGTCAAAACTCATGTTCTCATGGTTCTCCCCTGTCCCTCTGCGGCAGACAAATGGAGAGCAATATGTTTAACATCGAAATCACAATAAAATCACAGTGTGGAACTGCAGTACATATAGACTCGTGAGAATAGCAATACATATCGTATTGGCACCTAAGTATTGTGATAACATCTTATGGTGAGGTCCCTGGCCATTCCCAGCCCTAATGCTTAGGCTAACATGTTACATTCATGCCCATGTGAACAGAACGTGCCACATGCAATACAAAGCATTTCATCATCCCAAAACGACTCCTTTCCGACATTGAAAGCAGATGGGTAGAGCATTAATGTGGTGCTTTTTTTCCCCCCTAAAGTGCTCTTGATTATTTGAAGGTGTTTGTTAAAGCTTACCAAATGTGGCCGTCTTTCAAGGTAGAGAAACGAACACAGATGTAGTTCTCCATTTTACAGCCTGTTTATGTCTTCCTGCCCAAGAGGAGAGTTTGCTTTCATGTGTTTAATTGGATTGTGTGACTACAGCCTTGTATAACAAATGTCTTTTTTCCAATGCTAATGACCAACAGTCCCTATAGAGTGGTAACGAGGAGGAGTCTACCGTGTCTGGAAGAGATTTCACCATATGTCATGTCTAGGGTTGCAAAATTCCAGGAACATTCAATAAATTCCCTGGTTTTCCTGAAATACTGTGGAGGATTCTGGTTTTCCTGAAATACTGTGGAGGATTCTGTGGAGGATTCTGGTTTTCCTGAAATACTGTGGAGGATTCTGTGGAGGATTCTGGTTTTCCTGAAATACTGTGGAGGATTCTGGTTTTCCTGAAATACTGTGGAGGATTCTGGTTTTCCTGAAATACTGTGGAGGATTCTGTGGAGGATTCTGGTTTTCCTGAAATACTGTGGAGGATTCTGGCTTTCCTGAAATACTGTGGAGGATTCTGGTTTTCCTGAAATACTGTGGAGGATTCTGTTTTTCCAGAAATACTGTGGAGGATTCTGGTTTTCCAGAAATACTGTGGAGGATTCTGGTTTTCCAGAAATACTGTGGAGGATTCTGGTTTTCCAGAAATACTGTGGAGGATTATGTGGAGGATTCTGGTTTTCCAGAAATACTGTGGATGATTCTGGTTTTCCTGAAATACTGTGGAGGATTCTGGTTTTCCTGAAATACTGTGGAGGATTCTGGTTTTCCTGAAATACTGTGGAGGATTCTGGTTTTCCTGAAATACTGTGGAGGATTCTGGTTTTCCTGAAATACTGTGGAGGATTCTGGCTTTCCTGAAATACTGTGGAGGATTCTGGTTTTCCTGAAATACTGTGGAGGATTCTGGTTTTCCTGAAATACTGTGGAGGATTCTGGTTTTCCTGAAATACTGTGGAGGATTCTGGTTTTCCTGAAATACTGTGGAGGATTCTGGTTTTCCTGAAATACTGTGGAGGATTCTGGTTTTCCTGAAATACTGTGGAGGATTCTGGTTTTCCTGAAATACTGTGGAGGATTCTGGTTTTCCAGAAATACTGTGGAGGATTCTGGTTTTCCAGAAATACTGTGGAGGATTCTGGTTTTCCTGAAATACTGTGGAGGATTCTGGTTTTCCAGAAATACTGTGGAGGATTCTGGTTTTCCTGAAATACTGTGGAGGATTCTGGTTTCCCTGATTCAAGGAATCCTCCAACTGGGACATCGGGAAAACCAGGGAATTTATTGAAATACTCCATATTTTGCCACCCTGGTCGTGTCGTAATGATATCCTTTGTCGCCATTGTCTTAACGCAGATCCAAGTTCAGATCAACCAGTCTCATTGGAGTTGGGTTAGCTGGAGGTTTCGGACTGGTCTTGGAACTGTGACAACGGGCAGCTGCTCCCCTCTTGGCTCGATGGGATATGTAGTGTTTTTGCCAACACTGCCAGATCTGTACAGTCTTGTACCCTTCACTTTTTTTAAACTGACTATCGTAATTGTCGGACCTTATTAGTATGAGTAATCTAGGAATGTCCCAAGTTAATTGACAAGAAAACACCAACTCTACAGATCGCAATGAATGGCTAAATGACTTGTGGACATGAAGGGTCCACGGAGCTCCTCACCACTCTATGCTCTGAGTGTACCTGGGAACCTAGGCTTCACGCCAACTGGAAGATAAGTCAAGCATATGACCCTCTAATTTACTCCAAAGGGAAACGGGTCCAGGGGTTTGACCTCTTGACCTTTGTTCACATCCATCGTGACGTCCAGATGGCTTCTCAGAGAAATCATTAGCAGGAAGTGGACAGAGAGCAAAGAAGTTCTATTTCATCATATAGCGGAAAGTCCACTTGTTTATCTTTGTTCTGCCCAGTAACAGACTGATGTTAATGCAAATTACAGACTTGGGGTAGATTTGAGGACATCACTAAAGAACAGGCAGACACGCACTAGGTAATTCATAACATGTCCCTTGAGGACTAGCCTACTCTGAAATGACGTATTGTGTGGTAAACTGTGTAGCATGTCAATTTCAATGCTGAGCTAAAACATCAATAACACACTAAGTGTAAACAAGTTAGAGAGAAGAAAGGTTATGGAGAAGCAAAGCTACACGAAAACAACACACAGTAGTAAACACTTTAATACACCGTTCATTATAGGTTATTTAACAAAACAAGCCATTTCAATGTGCCATTTATAGAGAAGTGTCAAGTGGCCATGTAATTTCTCGAGTTGAAATGTTTGTTGTCCTGATGTGAACTGTGTGTGTGTGACTAATTAGACCCTAATTAGGGTTTATGAGGAACATAATAATCACACCATGTGGTTCAACTTTCCTGTGTCGGCAACAATAGTAATGAACTTGCATAGAAACACATTGAATACCATATTCATACACGGCAAAACAGTTTAAAAAAAAATCAAACAGAAGTATCTGTTTTGAGTGTCTGTCGTATTTCTGAGATATTAAAGAAGCTTATGATTTGTTTGTTTTCTTACCCATATTTAAGCCCCTTTTTGGGGCACAAAACTACTAAAACGTGTTTTAAACAGGTGCTGGGTTACCTTCAGACAAGTCTTGATGCTTTCCATAGTAGTATTATATTAAGACAACGTGTAAAGTGTTGGTTCCATGTTTCATGCGCTGAAATAAAAGATACCAGAAATGTTCCATACACACAAAAAGCTTATTTCTCTAACATTTTGTGTACAAATGTGTTTCCATCCCTGTTAGTGAGAAATTCTCTTTTGCCAAGATAATCCATCCACCTGACAGGTGTGGAATATCAAGAAGCATGATCATTACACAGGTGCAACTTGTGCTGGGCACAAAAGACCACTAAAATGTTTTTTTTTTCACACAACACAATGCCACAGATGTCTCAAGTTTTGTGTGCAACTGGCATGCAAGACTGAGGAATGTCCACCAGAAAATTGAATGTTAATTTCTCTACCATAAGCTGCCTTCAATGCCGTTTTAGAGAACTTGGCAGTGCGGGATCGTCTGAGACCAGCCACCTGGACAGCTGATGAAACTGTGGGTTTGCACAACCGAAGGATTTCTGCACTAACTGTCAGAAACAGTCTCAGGGAAGTTAATCTGCTTGCTTGTCATCCTCACCAGGATCTGACTGCAGTTCGGCGTCGTAACCAACTTCAGTGGGCAAATACTCACCTTCGATGTCCACTGGCACACTGGAGAAATGGCCGAGTCCCGGTTTCAACTGTACCGAGCAGATGGCAGGCGTCGTGTGGGCGAGCTGTTTGCTGATGACAACATTCTGAACAGAGTTCCCCATGATGGCGGTGGGGTTATGGTATTTGGCAGGCATGAGCTACAGACAACGAACACAATTGCATTTTATCGATGGCAATTTTGAATGCACAGATATACTGTGATGAGGCCCATTGTCCTGCCATTCATCTGCTGCCATCACCTCATATTTCAGTATGATAATGCCCCGCCCAGTGTCTCAAGGATCTGTCCACAATTCCTGGAAGCTGAAAATGTCCCAGTTCTTCCATGGCCTGCATACTCACTAGACATGTCACCCATTGAGCATGTTTGGGTTGCTCTGGATTGACGTATGACAGTGTGTTCCAGTTCCCAACAATATCCAGCAACTTTGTACAGCCATTAAAGAGGAGTGAGACAACATTCCACAGGCCACAATCAACAGTCTGATCAACTCTATGTGAAGGAGATGTCGTGCATGAGGAAAATGGTCACACCAGATGCTGACTGGTTTTCTGATCCACGCCTTTACTTAAGATTTTTTTTTAAGTTATCTATATTCCAAATCATGTGAAATCCATAGATTAGAGCCTAATTAATTCATTTAAAATGACTGATTTCCTTACATCAACTGTAACACAGTAAAATCTTAAATTATTACATGTTGTGTTTTATATTTTTTGTTCAGTTTTGTAAAGTTCCTAAACAGTTCAGGCCCTGCAGACGTTTTCGTAAAACGACAGATTTTTGTGACGTCTCCTGGTCTGACAAACCGATGAGGAAGGCAGACAGAGGAAGGTAGACTGATGCAGCCCATGCAAAAATAAACGTGTCAGCAAGAGTATTTGAATGTGTATTGAATTAGTGCCGACTGCTCCATCCCTTATGTCGGTTATATACGACCAAGCCTAAACATTTTATTACATCGCAACCTGTCATCCATCACCACTACAGTCGAGAGGAGAGCAACTAACCCCAAGCCAAGCCAGCACCAACTTGACACGCCACGGTCTACTAAACTACAAACTGTTCATCCAGTTCCCATGTTGAAAACGTCCGCAACCTATTCTAACCATGCTAACAAGCCTATGGTAACGGACTCCTATTCTAACCACGCTAACAAGCCTATGGTAACGGACTCCTATTCTAACCATGCTAACAAGCCTATGGTAACGGACTCCTATTCTAACCATGCTAACAGACTCCTATTCTAACCACACTAACAAGCCTATGGTGATGGACTCCTATTCTAACCATGCTAACAAGCCTATGGTGACAGACTCCTACTCTAACCACACTAACAAGCCTATGGTGATGGACTCCTATTCTAACCATGCTAACAAGCCTATGGTGACAGACTCCTACTCTAACCACACTAACAAGCCTATGGTAACGGACTCCTATTCTAACCACGCTAACAAGCCTATGGTAACGGACTCCTATTCTAACCATGCTAACAAGCCTATGGTGATGGACTCCTATTCTAACCATGCTAACAGACTCCTATTCTAACCACACTAACAAGCCTATGGTGATGGACTCCTATTCTAACCATGCTAACAAGCCTATGGTGACAGACTCCTACTCTAACCACACTAACAAGCCTATGGTGATGGACTCCTATTCTAACCATGCTAACAAGCCTATGGTGACAGACTCCTACTCTAACCACACTAACAAGCCTATGGTGATGGACTCCTATTCTAACCATGCTAACAAGCCTATGGTAACGGACTCCTATTCTAACCATGCTAACAAGCCTATGGTGACAGACTCCTATTCTAACCACGCTAACAAGTCTATGGTGACGGACTCCTATTCTAACCACGCTAACAAGCCTATGGTGACGGACTCCCCCCCCCCCCCCCCCCCCCCGGCGTACAGCCCCATGTCTTTAAGAACTGGGAAGAAAGCCCAGTGCTACTCTTAACCTCACGCCTATGTTTCCAAACACCAGCCAGCCAGCCATACAGCCAACCAGTCAGTCAGCCAGCCAGGCCACAGTCTTATCCCTGTTAAACTACATACACGGCCACAGTGTCGAGGCCCGAGCAGAGATGAAAAGGGTTTTTCTGTTTGAGAGGCGGGATTATTAAGTCGTTGGCTGGAAGAGTGGCGGGGAGGGGAGGGAAAGGAGGAGGCATCTGGTTCTGGGTAAGGTTACGAGGGGGAAAAGAGGAGAGGACACACTAAGCATTAGCTAGCGGTTAACCAAGAGCTAATGAGGGAAAAATATAAAGATTGAGCTCAGATGAAACTGTTTAGCGTACGGCCGTATTCTGTGTCCTCATTGCGTTTCAAGGAAAGATGACGATGGTAATTACACATGGGGGTTAATGCAAACCAAAAGGGGGGTAGTAGGGGGGCCAGCTTCTGATCAGTGTGTGTACGTTTCTGCCTTTGTAAATGGACTCCACTTTAAAAGTCTGGATGTTCTTAAGTATGTATTGGCAACATGTCCATCCACACCCCTTTTGACACAGCACATTATTCTGGGACATGCACTATGCCCCAGCCTCCTTTAGTTTTGTCACGTAAAATAAATAAAGGATCCTCCTGCCGAGGTTTGGGACTGGGACTCCTCTCATCCCATCCATCCCTCCCCCAGCATACCTACCCCCCCCCCCATCCATCCCCCCCCCCCCCCCATCCATCCCTCCCCCAGAATACCTACCCCCCCACATCCCTAGCCCCCCCATCCATCCCTCCCCCAGCATACCCACCCCCCCCCAATCCATCCCTCCCCCCATCCATCCCTCCCCCAGCATACCTACCCCCCCACATCCGTAGCCCCCCCCCACATCCCTAGCCCCCCCCATCCATCCCTCCCCCAGCATACCTATACCCCCCCCACTTACCTAGCCCCCCCCCCCATCCATCCCTCCCCCAGCATACCTACCCCCCCACATCCCTAGCCCCCCCAATCCATCCCTCCCCTGGCATACCTACCCCTCCCCCACACACATCCCTAGCCCCCCCCCCACACATCCCTAGCCCCCCCATCCACCCCCCCACCCCCCCCCCACACACACACACACACATCCCTAGCCCCCCCATCCACCCCACCCCCCAGCCAGCCCTGGTGTAAATCCTGTGAAATGAGATGCCTCCAGTCCCCTCTCTGGTACAACTCCCTGGTGTGTAAATCCCGGGTCAACACAGGATCAGAGACTCGTACCGCAGGAAGAGAAAGAACCAAAGAATGAAGAGAAGAGAAAAGGGAGAGAGTGGGAACGAGGAACGAGGGCCATGGCGAAGCGCCGTCCAAGTCAAATCAGCACCATGTGTCCCTCCAGAGCAATATTATCCCAGAAATGAAAATTATTGAGGCAACAAAGTGTTTTGGAACTCTGCAAAAACAGAGGGCTTGGCCAAGGACTGAGGCCTGGGAGGAGAAGAGTGCGGGGGCCCCTCAGGGGATCAATGAGAAGGGGGGGTGGGACCCTGGGTGCGTGTACAGTGGCCCCCACTGCAGCGCTGCAGCCTGACAGGCTAATGGCCTATTACTGACAGAGATGTGGTCAGCAATCCCAGAGAGGAAACAGAGATGGCCGCAGCAACCTCTGACCTGACCACAGGGGTTAGGAGAGAGGAAGAGGGGGAGTGACAGAGAGAGGAATAAGGAGGGTGGGAGATGGCGTGAAAGGTAGATTGATGTAGAGAGAGGTGGAGGTTGGGTGAGAGCGAGCGAGAGACCAGGGAAGAGGGAACGCAGCCAAAAGCAAAGGAAACTATTTGTATGACATGTGGATGGCCCTTGCAGCCACGGTCAGTGTGTAATAAAGTGCTCTGCTCTGAATCATGGCGGGAGAGTTAGTGGGGTGGCAACTACTGCGTGAGGTAACAAACCACAGGAAAGCCCAGTGGAGGGGGTGTCCGCCCCCCTTTACAAGGGTTCAGTTTGAACAAGGGACAGGAGGGGAGGAGAAGGGTAAGAAGGGGGGGGGGTTAAACGACATCACAGCACTGTGATCTTTACTGGGATGATGACTGTTTAGAGGGGGGAAAGGAGGGGGTGTGGGGGGGCAGCTGGTTCTGGTTAGGACCCTGGAAATGAGATTAAAGGGAAATCTCCAAACAGATTGAATTGTATTTGCCATAATTGCTGAGAACAGCTTATTCAGAGCAGACCGCAAATAAAAGAGTCCTAAAACCACGGGGGGAGAGGGGTCTGCCATGTGAAACCAGTCTGCCTTGGCTCTTACAGCAATCAAGCCTCAAGTCTTGTATCGGTTAAAAGGTGCGTGTGTGTGTGGCAGGGTAAAGATGTATAAGGTTTTAATCAAAAGGCTGCTCTAATTTGGAAGACATTCTACAGTGTGTATTATACTGCTGGAAGACTAATGTAAACATCAGGCCATTTTATACTGGAGCCGTTAGATCTGACTATATTCAGACATACAACTTCTAAACCAAGTCATCCATATTGTACTGGATCAACCCAAGGCTTCAATTAGGATCCCAGAGAACCTGTTTCAAAATAGGAAGGTTATTCTCTTGTGAGATGTACTGTATCTCTTCACTTTGAAGAAAAACTCAACGTGGTGAAGAAGAGAATCAATCCGTCTAAGAGCTACAAGATAAAAGTGAGAGCTGTATGAGGCTCTTTCTCTCATTCCAGGGTTGATTGTGTTTAAAGTGAGAGCTGTATGAGGCTCTTTCTCTCATTCCAGGGTTGATTGTGTTTAAAGTGAGAGCTGTATGAGGCTCTTTCTCTCATTCCAGGGTTGATTGTGTTTAAAGTGAGAGCTGTATGAGGCTCTTTCTCTCATTCCAGGGTTGATTGTGTTTAAAGTGAGAGCTGTATGAGGCTCTTTCTCTCATTCCAGGGTTGATTGTGTTTAAAGTGAGAGCTGTATGAGGCTCTTTCTCTCATTCCAGGGTTGATTGTGTTTAAAGTGAGAGCTGTATGAGGCTCTTTCTCTCATTCCAGGGTTGATTGTGTTTAAAGTGAGAGCTGTATGAGGCTCTTTCTCTCATTCCAGGGTTGATTGTGTTTAAAGTGAGAGCTGTATGAGGCTCTTTCTCTCATTCCAGGGTTGATTGTGTTTAAAGTGAGAGCTGTATGAGGCTCTTTCTCTCATTCCAGGGTTGATTGTGTTTAAAGTGAGAGCTGTATGAGGCTCTTTCTCTCGTTCCAGGGTTGATTGTGTTTAAAGTGAGAGCTGTATGAGGCTCTTTCTCTCGTTCCAGGGTTGATTGTGTTTAAAGTGAGAGCTGTATGAGGCTCTTTCTCTCGTTCCAGGGTTGATTGTGTTTAAAGTGAGAGCTGTATGAGGCTCTTTCTCTCGTTCCAGGGTTGATTGTGTTTAAAGTGAGAGCTGTATGAGGCTCTTTCTCTCGTTCCAGGGTTGATTGTGTTTAAAGTGAGAGCTGTATGAGGCTCTTTCTCTCGTTCCAGGGTTGATTGTGTTTAAAGTGAGAGCTGTATGAGGCTCTTTCTCTCGTTCCAGGGTTGATTGTGTTTAAAGTGAGAGCTGTATGAGGCTCTTTCTCTCGTTCCAGGGTTGATTGTGTTTAAAGTGAGAGCTGTATGAGGCTCTTTCTCTCGTTCCAGGGTTGATTGTGTTTAAAGTGAGAGCTGTATGAGGCTCTTTCTCTCGTTCCAGGGTTGATTGTGTTTAAAGTGAGAGCTGTATGAGGCTCTTTCTCTCGTTCCAGGGTTGATTGTGTTTAAAGTGAGAGCTGTATGAGGCTCTTTCTCTCGTTCCAGGGTTGATTGTGTTTAAAGTGAGAGCTGTATGAGGCTCTTTCTCTCGTTCCAGGGTTGATTGTGTTTAAAGTGAGAGCTGTATGAGGCTCTTTCTCTCGTTCCAGGGTTGATTGTGTTTAAAGTGAGAGCTGTATGAGGCTCTTTCTCTCGTTCCAGGGTTGATTGTGTTTAAAGTGAGAGCTGTATGAGGCTCTTTCTCTCGTTCCAGGGTTGATTGTGTTTAAAGTGAGAGCTGTATGAGGCTCTTTCTCTCGTTCCAGGGTTGATTGTGTTTAAAGTGAGAGCTGTATGAGGCTCTTTCTCTCGTTCCAGGGTTGATTGTGTTTAAAGTGAGAGCTGTATGAGGCTCTTTCTCTCGTTCCAGGGTTGATTGTGTTTAAAGTGAGAGCTGTATGAGGCTCTTTCTCTCGTTCCAGGGTTGATTGTGTTTAAAGTGAGAGCTGTATGAGGCTCTTTCTCTCGTTCCAGGGTTGATTGTGTTTAAAGTGAGAGCTGTATGAGGCTCTTTCTCTCGTTCCAGGGTTGATTGTGTTTAAAGTGAGAGCTGTATGAGGCTCTTTCTCTCGTTCCAGGGTTGATTGTGTTTAAAGTGAGAGCTGTATGAGGCTCTTTCTCTCGTTCCAGGGTTGATTGTGTTTAAAGTGAGAGCTGTATGAGGCTCTTTCTCTCGTTCCAGGGTTGATTGTGTTTAAAGTGAGAGCTGTATGAGGCTCTTTCTCTCGTTCCAGGGTTGATTGTGTTTAAAGTGAGAGCTGTATGAGGCTCTTTCTCTCGTTCCAGGGTTGATTGTGTTTAAAGTGAGAGCTGTATGAGGCTCTTTCTCTCGTTCCAGGGTTGATTGTGTTTAAAGTGAGAGCTGTATGAGGCTCTTTCTCTCGTTCCAGGGTTGATTGTGTTTAAAGTGAGAGCTGTATGAGGCTCTTTCTCTCGTTCCAGGGTTGATTGTGTTTAAAGTGAGAGCTGTATGAGGCTCTTTCTCTCGTTCCAGGGTTGATTGTGTTTAAAGTGAGAGCTGTATGAGGCTCTTTCTCTCGTTCCAGGGTTGATTGTGTTTAAAGTGAGAGCTGTATGAGGCTCTTTCTCTCGTTCCAGGGTTGATTGTGTTTAAAGTGAGAGCTGTATGAGGCTCTTTCTCTCGTTCCAGGGTTGATTGTGTTTAAAGTGAGAGCTGTATGAGGCTCTTTCTCTCGTTCCAGGGTTGATTGTGTTTAAAGTGAGAGCTGTATGAGGCTCTTTCTCTCGTTCCAGGGTTGATTGTGTTTAAAGTGAGAGCTGTATGAGGCTCTTTCTCTCATTCCAGGGTTGATTGTGTTTAAAGTGAGAGCTGTATGAGGCTCTTTCTCTCATTCCAGGGTTGATTGTGTTTAAAGTGAGAGCTGTATGAGGCTCTTTCTCTCATTCCAGGGTTGATTGTGTTTAAAGTGAGAGCTGTATGAGGCTCTTTCTCTCATTCCAGGGTTGATTGTGTTTAAAGTGAGAGCTGTATGAGGCTCTTTCTCTCATTCCAGGGTTGATTGTGTTTAAAGTGAGAGCTGTATGAGGCTCTTTCTCTCATTCCAGGGTTGATTGTGTTTAAAGTGAGAGCTGTATGAGGCTCTTTCTCTCATTCCAGGGTTGATTGTGTTTAAAGTGAGAGCTGTATGAGGCTCTTTCTCTCATTCCAGGGTTGATTGTGTTTAAAGTGAGAGCTGTATGAGGCTCTTTCTCTCATTCCAGGGTTGATTGTGTTTAAAGTGAGAGCTGTATGAGGCTCTTTCTCTCATTCCAGGGTTGATTGTGTTTAAAGTGAGAGCTGTATGAGGCTCTTTCTCTCATTCCAGGGTTGATTGTGTTTAAAGTGAGAGCTGTATGAGGCTCTTTCTCTCATTCCAGGGTTGATTGTGTTTAAAGTGAGAGCTGTATGAGGCTCTTTCTCTCATTCCAGGGTTGATTGTGTTTAAAGTGAGAGCTGTATGAGGCTCTTTCTCTCATTCCAGGGTTGATTGTGTTTAAAGTGAGAGCTGTATGAGGCTCTTTCTCTCATTCCAGGGTTGATTGTGTTTAAAGTGAGAGCTGTATGAGGCTCTTTCTCTCATTCCAGGGTTGATTGTGTTTAAAGTGAGAGCTGTATGAGGCTCTTTCTCTCATTCCAGGGTTGATTGTGTTTAAAGTGAGAGCTGTATGAGGCTCTTTCTCTCATTCCAGGGTTGATTGTGTTTAAAGTGAGAGCTGTATGAGGCTCTTTCTCTCATTCCAGGGTTGATTGTGTTTAAAGTGAGAGCTGTATGAGGCTCTTTCTCTCATTCCAGGGTTGATTGTGTTTAAAGTGAGAGCTGTATGAGGCTCTTTCTCTCATTCCAGGGTTGATTGTGTTTAAAGTGAGAGCTGTATGAGGCTCTTTCTCTCATTCCAGGGTTGATTGTGTTTAAAGTGAGAGCTGTATGAGGCTCTTTCTCTCATTCCAGGGTTGATTGTGTTTAAAGTGAGAGCTGTATGAGGCTCTTTCTCTCATTCCAGGGTTGATTGTGTTTAAAGTGAGAGCTGTATGAGGCTCTTTCTCTCATTCCAGGGTTGATTGTGTTTAAAGTGAGAGCTGTATGAGGCTCTTTCTCTCATTCCAGGGTTGATTGTGTTTAAAGTGAGAGCTGTATGAGGCTCTTTCTCTCATTCCAGGGTTGATTGTGTTTAAAGTGAGAGCTGTATGAGGCTCTTTCTCTCATTCCAGGGTTGATTGTGTTTAAAGTGAGAGCTGTATGAGGCTCTTTCTCTCATTCCAGGGTTGATTGTGTTTAAAGTGAGAGCTGTATGAGGCTCTTTCTCTCATTCCAGGGTTGATTGTGTTTAAAGTGAGAGCTGTATGAGGCTCTTTCTCTCATTCCAGGGTTGATTGTGTTTAAAGTGAGAGCTGTATGAGGCTCTTTCTCTCATTCCAGGGTTGATTGTGTTTAAAGTGAGAGCTGTATGAGGCTCTTTCTCTCATTCCAGGGTTGATTGTGTTTAAAGTGAGAGCTGTATGAGGCTCTTTCTCTCATTCCAGGGTTGATTGTGTTTAAAGTGAGAGCTGTATGAGGCTCTTTCTCTCATTCCAGGGTTGATTGTGTTTAAAGTGAGAGCTGTATGAGGCTCTTTCTCTCATTCCAGGGTTGATTGTGTTTAAAGTGAGAGCTGTATGAGGCTCTTTCTCTCATTCCAGGGTTGATTGTGTTTAAAGTGAGAGCTGTATGAGGCTCTTTCTCTCATTCCAGGGTTGATTGTGTTTAAAGTGAGAGCTGTATGAGGCTCTTTCTCTCATTCCAGGGTTGATTGTGTTTAAAGTGAGAGCTGTATGAGGCTCTTTCTCTCATTCCAGGGTTGATTGTGTTTAAAGTGAGAGCTGTATGAGGCTCTTTCTCTCATTCCAGGGTTGATTGTGTTTAAAGTGAGAGCTGTATGAGGCTCTTTCTCTCATTCCAGGGTTGATTGTGTTTAAAGTGAGAGCTGTATGAGGCTCTTTCTCTCATTCCAGGGTTGATTGTGTTTAAAGTGAGAGCTGTATGAGGCTCTTTCTCTCATTCCAGGGTTGATTGTGTTTAAAGTGAGAGCTGTATGAGGCTCTTTCTCTCATTCCAGGGTTGATTGTGTTTAAAGTGAGAGCTGTATGAGGCTCTTTCTCTCATTCCAGGGTTGATTGTGTTTAAAGTGAGAGCTGTATGAGGCTCTTTCTCTCATTCCAGGGTTGATTGTGTTTAAAGTGAGAGCTGTATGAGGCTCTTTCTCTCATTCCAGGGTTGATTGTGTTTAAAGTGAGAGCTGTATGAGGCTCTTTCTCTCATTCCAGGGTTGATTGTGTTTAAAGTGAGAGCTGTATGAGGCTCTTTCTCTCATTCCAGGGTTGATTGTGTTTAAAGTGAGAGCTGTATGAGGCTCTTTCTCTCATTCCAGGGTTGATTGTGTTTAAAGTGAGAGCTGTATGAGGCTCTTTCTCTCATTCCAGGGTTGATTGTGTTTAAAGTGAGAGCTGTATGAGGCTCTTTCTCTCATTCCAGGGTTGATTGTGTTTAAAGTGAGAGCTGTATGAGGCTCTTTCTCTCATTCCAGGGTTGATTGTGTTTAAAGTGAGAGCTGTATGAGGCTCTTTCTCTCATTCCAGGGTTGATTGTGTTTAAAGTGAGAGCTGTATGAGGCTCTTTCTCTCATTCCAGGGTTGATTGTGTTTAAAGTGAGAGCTGTATGAGGCTCTTTCTCTCATTCCAGGGTTGATTGTGTTTAAAGTGAGAGCTGTATGAGGCTCTTTCTCTCATTCCAGGGTTGATTGTGTTTAAAGTGAGAGCTGTATGAGGCTCTTTCTCTCATTCCAGGGTTGATTGTGTTTAAAGTGAGAGCTGTATGAGGCTCTTTCTCTCATTCCAGGGTTGATTGTGTTTAAAGTGAGAGCTGTATGAGGCTCTTTCTCTCATTCCAGGGTTGATTGTGTTTAAAGTGAGAGCTGTATGAGGCTCTTTCTCTCATTCCAGGGTTGATTGTGTTTAAAGTGAGAGCTGTATGAGGCTCTTTCTCTCATTCCAGGGTTGATTGTGTTTAAAGTGAGAGCTGTATGAGGCTCTTTCTCTCATTCCAGGGTTGATTGTGTTTAAAGTGAGAGCTGTATGAGGCTCTTTCTCTCATTCCAGGGTTGATTGTGTTTAAAGTGAGAGCTGTATGAGGCTCTTTCTCTCATTCCAGGGTTGATTGTGTTTAAAGTGAGAGCTGTATGAGGCTCTTTCTCTCATTCCAGGGTTGATTGTGTTTAAAGTGAGAGCTGTATGAGGCTCTTTCTCTCATTCCAGGGTTGATTGTGTTTAAAGTGAGAGCTGTATGAGGCTCTTTCTCTCATTCCAGGGTTGATTGTGTTTAAAGTGAGAGCTGTATGAGGCTCTTTCTCTCATTCCAGGGTTGATTGTGTTTAAAGTGAGAGCTGTATGAGGCTCTTTCTCTCATTCCAGGGTTGATTGTGTTTAAAGTGAGAGCTGTATGAGGCTCTTTCTCTCATTCCAGGGTTGATTGTGTTTAAAGTGAGAGCTGTATGAGGCTCTTTCTCTCATTCCAGGGTTGATTGTGTTTAAAGTGAGAGCTGTATGAGGCTCTTTCTCTCATTCCAGGGTTGATTGTGTTTAAAGTGAGAGCTGTATGAGGCTCTTTCTCTCATTCCAGGGTTGATTGTGTTTAAAGTGAGAGCTGTATGAGGCTCTTTCTCTCATTCCAGGGTTGATTGTGTTTAAAGTGAGAGCTGTATGAGGCTCTTTCTCTCATTCCAGGGTTGATTGTGTTTAAAGTGAGAGCTGTATGAGGCTCTTTCTCTCATTCCAGGGTTGATTGTGTTTAAAGTGAGAGCTGTATGAGGCTCTTTCTCTCATTCCAGGGTTGATTGTGTTTAAAGTGAGAGCTGTATGAGGCTCTTTCTCTCATTCCAGGGTTGATTGTGTTTAAAGTGAGAGCTGTATGAGGCTCTTTCTCTCATTCCAGGGTTGATTGTGTTTAAAGTGAGAGCTGTATGAGGCTCTTTCTCTCATTCCAGGGTTGATTGTGTTTAAAGTGAGAGCTGTATGAGGCTCTTTCTCTCATTCCAGGGTTGATTGTGTTTAAAGTGAGAGCTGTATGAGGCTCTTTCTCTCATTCCAGGGTTGATTGTGTTTAAAGTGAGAGCTGTATGAGGCTCTTTCTCTCATTCCAGGGTTGATTGTGTTTAAAGTGAGAGCTGTATGAGGCTCTTTCTCTCATTCCAGGGTTGATTGTGTTTAAAGTGAGAGCTGTATGAGGCTCTTTCTCTCATTCCAGGGTTGATTGTGTTTAAAGTGAGAGCTGTATGAGGCTCTTTCTCTCATTCCAGGGTTGATTGTGTTTAAAGTGAGAGCTGTATGAGGCTCTTTCTCTCATTCCAGGGTTGATTGTGTTTAAAGTGAGAGCTGTATGAGGCTCTTTCTCTCATTCCAGGGTTGATTGTGTTTAAAGTGAGAGCTGTATGAGGCTCTTTCTCTCATTCCAGGGTTGATTGTGTTTAAAGTGAGAGCTGTATGAGGCTCTTTCTCTCATTCCAGGGTTGATTGTGTTTAAAGTGAGAGCTGTATGAGGCTCTTTCTCTCATTCCAGGGTTGATTGTGTTTAAAGTGAGAGCTGTACGAGGCTCTTTCTCTCATTCCAGGGTTGATTGTGTTTAAAGTGAGAGCTGTACGAGGCTCTTTCTCTCATTCCAGGGTTGATTGTGTTTAAAGTGAGAGCTGTACGAGGCTCTTTCTCTCATTCCAGGGTTGATTGTGTTTAAAGTGAGAGCTGTACGAGGCTCTTTCTCTCATTCCAGGGTTGATTGTGTTTAAAGTGAGAGCTGTACGAGGCTCTTTCTCTCATTCCAGGGTTGATTGTGTTTAAAGTGAGAGCTGTACGAGGCTCTTTCTCTCATTCCAGGGTTGATTGTGTTTAAAGTGAGAGCTGTACGAGGCTCTTTCTCTCATTCCAGGGTTGATTGTGTTTAAAGTGAGAGCTGTACGAGGCTCTTTCTCTCATTCCAGGGTTGATTGTGTTTAAAGTGAGAGCTGTACGAGGCTCTTTCTCTCATTCCAGGGTTGATTGTGTTTAAAGTGAGAGCTGTACGAGGCTCTTTCTCTCATTCCAGGGTTGATTGTGTTTAAAGTGAGAGCTGTACGAGGCTCTTTCTCTCATTCCAGGGTTGATTGTGTTTAAAGTGAGAGCTGTACGAGGCTCTTTCTCTCATTCCAGGGTTGATTGTGTTTAAAGTGAGAGCTGTATGAGGCTCTTTCTCTCATTCCAGGGTTGATTGTGTTTAAAGTGAGAGCTGTATGAGGCTCTTTCTCTCATTCCAGGGTTGATTGTGTTTAAAGTGAGAGCTGTATGAGGCTCTTTCTCTCATTCCAGGGTTGATTGTGTTTAAAGTGAGAGCTGTATGAGGCTCTTTCTCTCATTCCAGGGTTGATTGTGTTTAAAGTGAGAGCTGTATGAGGCTCTTTCTCTCATTCCAGGGTTGATTGTGTTTAAAGTGAGAGCTGTATGAGGCTCTTTCTCTCATTCCAGGGTTGATTGTGTTTAAAGTGAGAGCTGTATGAGGCTCTTTCTCTCATTCCAGGGTTGATTGTGTTTAAAGTGAGAGCTGTATGAGGCTCTTTCTCTCATTCCAGGGTTGATTGTGTTTAAAGTGAGAGCTGTATGAGGCTCTTTCTCTCATTCCAGGGTTGATTGTGTTTAAAGTGAGAGCTGTATGAGGCTCTTTCTCTCATTCCAGGGTTGATTGTGTTTAAAGTGAGAGCTGTATGAGGCTCTTTCTCTCATTCCAGGGTTGATTGTGTTTAAAGTGAGAGCTGTATGAGGCTCTTTCTCTCATTCCAGGGTTGATTGTGTTTAAAGTGAGAGCTGTACGAGGCTCTTTCTCTCATTCCAGGGTTGATTGTGTTTAAAGTGAGAGCTGTACGAGGCTCTTTCTCTCATTCCAGGGTTGATTGTGTTTAAAGTGAGAGCTGTACGAGGCTCTTTCTCTCATTCCAGGGTTGATTGTGTTTAAAGTGAGAGCTGTACGAGGCTCTTTCTCTCATTCCAGGGTTGATTGTGTTTAAAGTGAGAGCTGTACGAGGCTCTTTCTCTCATTCCAGGGTTGATTGTGTTTAAAGTGAGAGCTGTACGAGGCTCTTTCTCTCATTCCAGGGTTGATTGTGTTTAAAGTGAGAGCTGTACGAGGCTCTTTCTCTCATTCCAGGGTTGATTGTGTTTAAAGTGAGAGCTGTACGAGGCTCTTTCTCTCATTCCAGGGTTGATTGTGTTTAAAGTGAGAGCTGTACGAGGCTCTTTCTCTCATTCCAGGGTTGATTGTGTTTAAAGTGAGAGCTGTACGAGGCTCTTTCTCTCATTCCAGGGTTGATTGTGTTTAAAGTGAGAGCTGTACGAGGCTCTTTCTCTCATTCCAGGGTTGATTGTGTTTAAAGTGAGAGCTGTACGAGGCTCTTTCTCTCATTCCAGGGTTGATTGTGTTTAAAGTGAGAGCTGTACGAGGCTCTTTCTCTCATTCCAGGGTTGATTGTGTTTAAAGTGAGAGCTGTACGAGGCTCTTTCTCTCATTCCAGGGTTGATTGTGTTTAAAGTGAGAGCTGTACGAGGCTCTTTCTCTCATTCCAGGGTTGATTGTGTTTAAAGTGAGAGCTGTACGAGGCTCTTTCTCTCATTCCAGGGTTGATTGTGTTTAAAGTGAGAGCTGTACGAGGCTCTTTCTCTCATTCCAGGGTTGATTGTGTTTAAAGTGAGAGCTGTACGAGGCTCTTTCTCTCATTCCAGGGTTGATTGTGTTTAAAGTGAGAGCTGTACGAGGCTCTTTCTCTCATTCCAGGGTTGATTGTGTTTAAAGTGAGAGCTGTACGAGGCTCTTTCTCTCATTCCAGGGTTGATTGTGTTTAAAGTGAGAGCTGTACGAGGCTCTTTCTCTCATTCCAGGGTTGATTGTGTTTAAAGTGAGAGCTGTACGAGGCTCTTTCTCTCATTCCAGGGTTGATTGTGTTTAAAGTGAGAGCTGTACGAGGCTCTTTCTCTCATTCCAGGGTTGATTGTGTTTAAAGTGAGAGCTGTACGAGGCTCTTTCTCTCATTCCAGGGTTGATTGTGTTTAAAGTGAGAGCTGTACGAGGCTCTTTCTCTCATTCCAGGGTTGATTGTGTTTAAAGTGAGAGCTGTACGAGGCTCTTTCTCTCATTCCAGGGTTGATTGTGTTTAAAGTGAGAGCTGTACGAGGCTCTTTCTCTCATTCCAGGGTTGATTGTGTTTAAAGTGAGAGCTGTACGAGGCTCTTTCTCTCATTCCAGGGTTGATTGTGTTTAAAGTGAGAGCTGTACGAGGCTCTTTCTCTCATTCCAGGGTTGATTGTGTTTAAAGTGAGAGCTGTACGAGGCTCTTTCTCTCATTCCAGGGTTGATTGTGTTTAAAGTGAGAGCTGTACGAGGCTCTTTCTCTCATTCCAGGGTTGATTGTGTTTAAAGTGAGAGCTGTACGAGGCTCTTTCTCTCATTCCAGGGTTGATTGTGTTTAAAGTGAGAGCTGTACGAGGCTCTTTCTCTCATTCCAGGGTTGATTGTGTTTAAAGTGAGAGCTGTACGAGGCTCTTTCTCTCATTCCAGGGTTGATTGTGTTTAAAGTGAGAGCTGTACGAGGCTCTTTCTCTCGTTCCAGGGTTGATTGTGTTTAAAGTGAGAGCTGTACGAGGCTCTTTCTCTCATTCCAGGGTTGATTGTGTTTAAAGTGAGAGCTGTACGAGGCTCTTTCTCTCGTTCCAGGGTTGATTGTGTTTAAAGTGAGAGCTGTACGAGGCTCTTTCTCTCGTTCCAGGGTTGATTGTGTTTAAAGTGAGAGCTGTACGAGGCTCTTTCTCTCGTTCCAGGGTTGATTGTGTTTAAAGTGAGAGCTGTACGAGGCTCTTTCTCTCGTTCCAGGGTTGATTGTGTTTAAAGTGAGAGCTGTACGAGGCTCTTTCTCTCGTTCCAGGGTTGATTGTGTTTAAAGTGAGAGCTGTACGAGGCTCTTTCTCTCGTTCCAGGGTTGATTGTGTTTAAAGTGAGAGCTGTACGAGGCTCTTTCTCTCCTTCCAGGGTTGATTGTGTTTAAAGTGAGAGCTGTACGAGGCTCTTTCTCTCCTTCCAGGGTTGATTGTGTTTAAAGTGAGAGCTGTACGAGGCTCTTTCTCTCCTTCCAGGGTTGATTGTGTTTAAAGTGAGAGCTGTACGAGGCTCTTTCTCTCATTCCAGGGTTGATTGTGTTTAAAGTGAGAGCTGTACGAGGCTCTTTCTCTCATTCCAGGGTTGATTGTGTTTAAAGTGAGAGCTGTACGAGGCTCTTTCTCTCATTCCAGGGTTGATTGTGTTTAAAGTGAGAGCTGTACGAGGCTCTTTCTCTCATTCCAGGGTTGATTGTGTTTAAAGTGAGAGCTGTACGAGGCTCTTTCTCTCATTCCAGGGTTGATTGTGTTTAAAGTGAGAGCTGTACGAGGCTCTTTCTCTCATTCCAGGGTTGATTGTGTTTAAAGTGAGAGCTGTACGAGGCTCTTTCTCTCATTCCAGGGTTGATTGTGTTTAAAGTGAGAGCTGTACGAGGCTCTTTCTCTCATTCCAGGGTTGATTGTGTTTAAAGTGAGAGCTGTACGAGGCTCTTTCTCTCATTCCAGGGTTGATTGTGTTTAAAGTGAGAGCTGTACGAGGCTCTTTCTCTCATTCCAGGGTTGATTGTGTTTAAAGTGAGAGCTGTATGAGGCTCTTTCTCTCATTCCAGGGTTGATTGTGTTTAAAGTGAGAGCTGTATGAGGCTCTTTCTCTCATTCCAGGGTTGATTGTGTTTAAAGTGAGAGCTGTATGAGGCTCTTTCTCTCATTCCAGGGTTGATTGTGTTTAAAGTGAGAGCTGTATGAGGCTCTTTCTCTCATTCCAGGGTTGATTGTGTTTAAAGTGAGAGCTGTATGAGGCTCTTTCTCTCATTCCAGGGTTGATTGTGTTTAAAGTGAGAGCTGTACGAGGCTCTTTCTCTCATTCCAGGGTTGATTGTGTTTAAAGTGAGAGCTGTACGAGGCTCTTTCTCTCATTCCAGGGTTGATTGTGTTTAAAGTGAGAGCTGTACGAGGCTCTTTCTCTCATTCCAGGGTTGATTGTGTTTAAAGTGAGAGCTGTACGAGGCTCTTTCTCTCATTCCAGGGTTGATTGTGTTTAAAGTGAGAGCTGTACGAGGCTCTTTCTCTCATTCCAGGGTTGATTGTGTTTAAAGTGAGAGCTGTACGAGGCTCTTTCTCTCATTCCAGGGTTGATTGTGTTTAAAGTGAGAGCTGTACGAGGCTCTTTCTCTCATTCCAGGGTTGATTGTGTTTAAAGTGAGAGCTGTACGAGGCTCTTTCTCTCATTCCAGGGTTGATTGTGTTTAAAGTGAGAGCTGTACGAGGCTCTTTCTCTCATTCCAGGGTTGATTGTGTTTAAAGTGAGAGCTGTACGAGGCTCTTTCTCTCATTCCAGGGTTGATTGTGTTTAAAGTGAGAGCTGTACGAGGCTCTTTCTCTCATTCCAGGGTTGATTGTGTTTAAAGTGAGAGCTGTACGAGGCTCTTTCTCTCATTCCAGGGTTGATTGTGTTTAAAGTGAGAGCTGTACGAGGCTCTTTCTCTCATTCCAGGGTTGATTGTGTTTAAAGTGAGAGCTGTACGAGGCTCTTTCTCTCATTCCAGGGTTGATTGTGTTTAAAGTGAGAGCTGTACGAGGCTCTTTCTCTCATTCCAGGGTTGATTGTGTTTAAAGTGAGAGCTGTACGAGGCTCTTTCTCTCATTCCAGGGTTGATTGTGTTTAAAGTGAGAGCTGTACGAGGCTCTTTCTCTCATTCCAGGGTTGATTGTGTTTAAAGTGAGAGCTGTACGAGGCTCTTTCTCTCATTCCAGGGTTGATTGTGTTTAAAGTGAGAGCTGTACGAGGCTCTTTCTCTCATTCCAGGGTTGATTGTGTTTAAAGTGAGAGCTGTACGAGGCTCTTTCTCTCATTCCAGGGTTGATTGTGTTTAAAGTGAGAGCTGTACGAGGCTCTTTCTCTCATTCCAGGGTTGATTGTGTTTAAAGTGAGAGCTGTACGAGGCTCTTTCTCTCATTCCAGGGTTGATTGTGTTTAAAGTGAGAGCTGTACGAGGCTCTTTCTCTCATTCCAGGGTTGATTGTGTTTAAAGTGAGAGCTGTACGAGGCTCTTTCTCTCATTCCAGGGTTGATTGTGTTTAAAGTGAGAGCTGTACGAGGCTCTTTCTCTCATTCCAGGGTTGATTGTGTTTAAAGTGAGAGCTGTACGAGGCTCTTTCTCTCATTCCAGGGTTGATTGTGTTTAAAGTGAGAGCTGTACGAGGCTCTTTCTCTCATTCCAGGGTTGATTGTGTTTAAAGTGAGAGCTGTACGAGGCTCTTTCTCTCATTCCAGGGTTGATTGTGTTTAAAGTGAGAGCTGTACGAGGCTCTTTCTCTCATTCCAGGGTTGATTGTGTTTAAAGTGAGAGCTGTACGAGGCTCTTTCTCTCATTCCAGGGTTGATTGTGTTTAAAGTGAGAGCTGTACGAGGCTCTTTCTCTCATTCCAGGGTTGATTGTGTTTAAAGTGAGAGCTGTATGAGGCTCTTTCTCTCATTCCAGGGTTGATTGTGTTTAAAGTGAGAGCTGTATGAGGCTCTTTCTCTCGTTCCAGGGTTGATTGTGTTTAAAGTGAGAGCTGTATGAGGCTCTTTCTCTCATTCCAGGGTTGATTGTGTTTAAAGTGAGAGCTGTATGAGGCTCTTTCTCTCGTTCCAGGGTTGATTGTGTTTAAAGTGAGAGCTGTATGAGGCTCTTTCTCTCGTTCCAGGGTTGATTGTGTTTAAAGTGAGAGCTGTATGAGGCTCTTTCTCTCGTTCCAGGGTTGATTGTGTTTAAAGTGAGAGCTGTATGAGGCTCTTTCTCTCGTTCCAGGGTTGATTGTGTTTAAAGTGAGAGCTGTATGAGGCTCTTTCTCTCGTTCCAGGGTTGATTGTGTTTAAAGTGAGAGCTGTATGAGGCTCTTTCTCTCGTTCCAGGGTTGATTGTGTTTAAAGTGAGAGCTGTATGAGGCTCTTTCTCTCGTTCCAGGGTTGATTGTGTTTAAAGTGAGAGCTGTATGAGGCTCTTTCTCTCGTTCCAGGGTTGATTGTGTTTAAAGTGAGAGCTGTATGAGGCTCTTTCTCTCGTTCCAGGGTTGATTGTGTTTAAAGTGAGAGCTGTATGAGGCTCTTTCTCTCGTTCCAGGGTTGATTGTGTTTAAAGTGAGAGCTGTATGAGGCTCTTTCTCTCGTTCCAGGGTTGATTGTGTTTAAAGTGAGAGCTGTATGAGGCTCTTTCTCTCGTTCCAGGGTTGATTGTGTTTAAAGTGAGAGCTGTATGAGGCTCTTTCTCTCGTTCCAGGGTTGATTGTGTTTAAAGTGAGAGCTGTATGAGGCTCTTTCTCTCGTTCCAGGGTTGATTGTGTTTAAAGTGAGAGCTGTATGAGGCTCTTTCTCTCATTCCAGGGTTGATTGTGTTTAAAGTGAGAGCTGTATGAGGCTCTTTCTCTCATTCCAGGGTTGATTGTGTTTAAAGTGAGAGCTGTATGAGGCTCTTTCTCTCATTCCAGGGTTGATTGTGTTTAAAGTGAGAGCTGTATGAGGCTCTTTCTCTCATTCCAGGGTTGATTGTGTTTAAAGTGAGAGCTGTATGAGGCTCTTTCTCTCATTCCAGGGTTGATTGTGTTTAAAGTGAGAGCTGTATGAGGCTCTTTCTCTCATTCCAGGGTTGATTGTGTTTAAAGTGAGAGCTGTATGAGGCTCTTTCTCTCGTTCCAGGGTTGATTGTGTTTAAAGTGAGAGCTGTATGAGGCTCTTTCTCTCGTTCCAGGGTTGATTGTGTTTAAAGTGAGAGCTGTATGAGGCTCTTTCTCTCGTTCCAGGGTTGATTGTGTTTAAAGTGAGAGCTGTATGAGGCTCTTTCTCTCGTTCCAGGGTTGATTGTGTTTAAAGTGAGAGCTGTATGAGGCTCTTTCTCTCGTTCCAGGGTTGATTGTGTTTAAAGTGAGAGCTGTATGAGGCTCTTTCTCTCATTCCAGGGTTGATTGTGTTTAAAGTGAGAGCTGTACGAGGCTCTTTCTCTCGTTCCAGGGTTGATTGTGTTTAAAGTGAGAGCTGTACGAGGCTCTTTCTCTCGTTCCAGGGTTGATTGTGTTTAAAGTGAGAGCTGTACGAGGCTCTTTCTCTCGTTCCAGGGTTGATTGTGTTTAAAGTGAGAGCTGTACGAGGCTCTTTCTCTCGTTCCAGGGTTGATTGTGTTTAAAGTGAGAGCTGTACGAGGCTCTTTCTCTCGTTCCAGGGTTGATTGTGTTTAAAGTGAGAGCTGTACGAGGCTCTTTCTCTCGTTCCAGGGTTGATTGTGTTTAAAGTGAGAGCTGTACGAGGCTCTTTCTCTCGTTCCAGGGTTGATTGTGTTTAAAGTGAGAGCTGTACGAGGCTCTTTCTCTCATTCCAGGGTTGATTGTGTTTAAAGTGAGAGCTGTACGAGGCTCTTTCTCTCATTCCAGGGTTGATTGTGTTTAAAGTGAGAGCTGTACGAGGCTCTTTCTCTCATTCCAGGGTTGATTGTGTTTAAAGTGAGAGCTGTATGAGGCTCTTTCTCTCATTCCAGGGTTGATTGTGTTTAAAGTGAGAGCTGTATGAGGCTCTTTCTCTCATTCCAGGGTTGATTGTGTTTAAAGTGAGAGCTGTACGAGGCTCTTTCTCTCATTCCAGGGTTGATTGTGTTTAAAGTGAGAGCTGTACGAGGCTCTTTCTCTCATTCCAGGGTTGATTGTGTTTAAAGTGAGAGCTGTACGAGGCTCTTTCTCTCATTCCAGGGTTGATTGTGTTTAAAGTGAGAGCTGTACGAGGCTCTTTCTCTCATTCCAGGGTTGATTGTGTTTAAAGTGAGAGCTGTACGAGGCTCTTTCTCTCATTCCAGGGTTGATTGTGTTTAAAGTGAGAGCTGTACGAGGCTCTTTCTCTCATTCCAGGGTTGATTGTGTTTAAAGTGAGAGCTGTACGAGGCTCTTTCTCTCATTCCAGGGTTGATTGTGTTTAAAGTGAGAGCTGTACGAGGCTCTTTCTCTCATTCCAGGGTTGATTGTGTTTAAAGTGAGAGCTGTACGAGGCTCTTTCTCTCATTCCAGGGTTGATTGTGTTTAAAGTGAGAGCTGTACGAGGCTCTTTCTCTCATTCCAGGGTTGATTGTGTTTAAAGTGAGAGCTGTACGAGGCTCTTTCTCTCATTCCAGGGTTGATTGTGTTTAAAGTGAGAGCTGTATGAGGCTCTTTCTCTCATTCCAGGGTTGATTGTGTTTAAAGTGAGAGCTGTATGAGGCTCTTTCTCTCATTCCAGGGTTGATTGTGTTTAAAGTGAGAGCTGTACGAGGCTCTTTCTCTCATTCCAGGGTTGATTGTGTTTAAAGTGAGAGCTGTATGAGGCTCTTTCTCTCATTCCAGGGTTGATTGTGTTTAAAGTGAGAGCTGTATGAGGCTCTTTCTCTCATTCCAGGGTTGATTGTGTTTAAAGTGAGAGCTGTATGAGGCTCTTTCTCTCATTCCAGGGTTGATTGTGTTTAAAGTGAGAGCTGTATGAGGCTCTTTCTCTCATTCCAGGGTTGATTGTGTTTAAAGTGAGAGCTGTATGAGGCTCTTTCTCTCATTCCAGGGTTGATTGTGTTTAAAGTGAGAGCTGTATGAGGCTCTTTCTCTCATTCCAGGGTTGATTGTGTTTAAAGTGAGAGCTGTATGAGGCTCTTTCTCTCATTCCAGGGTTGATTGTGTTTAAAGTGAGAGCTGTATGAGGCTCTTTCTCTCATTCCAGGGTTGATTGTGTTTAAAGTGAGAGCTGTATGAGGCTCTTTCTCTCATTCCAGGGTTGATTGTGTTTAAAGTGAGAGCTGTATGAGGCTCTTTCTCTCATTCCAGGGTTGATTGTGTTTAAAGTGAGAGCTGTATGAGGCTCTTTCTCTCATTCCAGGGTTGATTGTGTTTAAAGTGAGAGCTGTATGAGGCTCTTTCTCTCATTCCAGGGTTGATTGTGTTTAAAGTGAGAGCTGTACGAGGCTCTTTCTCTCATTCCAGGGTTGATTGTGTTTAAAGTGAGAGCTGTACGAGGCTCTTTCTCTCATTCCAGGGTTGATTGTGTTTAAAGTGAGAGCTGTACGAGGCTCTTTCTCTCATTCCAGGGTTGATTGTGTTTAAAGTGAGAGCTGTACGAGGCTCTTTCTCTCATTCCAGGGTTGATTGTGTTTAAAGTGAGAGCTGTACGAGGCTCTTTCTCTCATTCCAGGGTTGATTGTGTTTAAAGTGAGAGCTGTACGAGGCTCTTTCTCTCATTCCAGGGTTGATTGTGTTTAAAGTGAGAGCTGTACGAGGCTCTTTCTCTCATTCCAGGGTTGATTGTGTTTAAAGTGAGAGCTGTACGAGGCTCTTTCTCTCATTCCAGGGTTGATTGTGTTTAAAGTGAGAGCTGTACGAGGCTCTTTCTCTCATTCCAGGGTTGATTGTGTTTAAAGTGAGAGCTGTACGAGGCTCTTTCTCTCATTCCAGGGTTGATTGTGTTTAAAGTGAGAGCTGTACGAGGCTCTTTCTCTCATTCCAGGGTTGATTGTGTTTAAAGTGAGAGCTGTACGAGGCTCTTTCTCTCATTCCAGGGTTGATTGTGTTTAAAGTGAGAGCTGTACGAGGCTCTTTCTCTCATTCCAGGGTTGATTGTGTTTAAAGTGAGAGCTGTACGAGGCTCTTTCTCTCATTCCAGGGTTGATTGTGTTTAAAGTGAGAGCTGTACGAGGCTCTTTCTCTCATTCCAGGGTTGATTGTGTTTAAAGTGAGAGCTGTACGAGGCTCTTTCTCTCATTCCAGGGTTGATTGTGTTTAAAGTGAGAGCTGTACGAGGCTCTTTCTCTCATTCCAGGGTTGATTGTGTTTAAAGTGAGAGCTGTACGAGGCTCTTTCTCTCATTCCAGGGTTGATTGTGTTTAAAGTGAGAGCTGTACGAGGCTCTTTCTCTCATTCCAGGGTTGATTGTGTTTAAAGTGAGAGCTGTACGAGGCTCTTTCTCTCATTCCAGGGTTGATTGTGTTTAAAGTGAGAGCTGTACGAGGCTCTTTCTCTCATTCCAGGGTTGATTGTGTTTAAAGTGAGAGCTGTACGAGGCTCTTTCTCTCATTCCAGGGTTGATTGTGTTTAAAGTGAGAGCTGTATGAGGCTCTTTCTCTCATTCCAGGGTTGATTGTGTTTAAAGTGAGAGCTGTATGAGGCTCTTTCTCTCATTCCAGGGTTGATTGTGTTTAAAGTGAGAGCTGTATGAGGCTCTTTCTCTCATTCCAGGGTTGATTGTGTTTAAAGTGAGAGCTGTACGAGGCTCTTTCTCTCATTCCAGGGTTGATTGTGTTTAAAGTGAGAGCTGTACGAGGCTCTTTCTCTCATTCCAGGGTTGATTGTGTTTAAAGTGAGAGCTGTACGAGGCTCTTTCTCTCATTCCAGGGTTGATTGTGTTTAAAGTGAGAGCTGTACGAGGCTCTTTCTCTCATTCCAGGGTTGATTGTGTTTAAAGTGAGAGCTGTACGAGGCTCTTTCTCTCATTCCAGGGTTGATTGTGTTTAAAGTGAGAGCTGTACGAGGCTCTTTCTCTCATTCCAGGGTTGATTGTGTTTAAAGTGAGAGCTGTACGAGGCTCTTTCTCTCATTCCAGGGTTGATTGTGTTTAAAGTGAGAGCTGTACGAGGCTCTTTCTCTCATTCCAGGGTTGATTGTGTTTAAAGTGAGAGCTGTACGAGGCTCTTTCTCTCATTCCAGGGTTGATTGTGTTTAAAGTGAGAGCTGTACGAGGCTCTTTCTCTCCTTCCAGGGTTGATTGTGTTTAAAGTGAGAGCTGTATGAGGCTCTTTCTCTCGTTCCAGGGTTGATTGTGTTTAAAGTGAGAGCTGTATGAGGCTCTTTCTCTCGTTCCAGGGTTGATTGTGTTTAAAGTGAGAGCTGTATGAGGCTCTTTCTCTCGTTCCAGGGTTGATTGTGTTTAAAGTGAGAGCTGTATGAGGCTCTTTCTCTCGTTCCAGGGTTGATTGTGTTTAAAGTGAGAGCTGTATGAGGCTCTTTCTCTCGTTCCAGGGTTGATTGTGTTTAAAGTGAGAGCTGTATGAGGCTCTTTCTCTCATTCCAGGGTTGATTGTGTTTAAAGTGAGAGCTGTATGAGGCTCTTTCTCTCATTCCAGGGTTGATTGTGTTTAAAGTGAGAGCTGTATGAGGCTCTTTCTCTCATTCCAGGGTTGATTGTGTTTAAAGTGAGAGCTGTATGAGGCTCTTTCTCTCATTCCAGGGTTGATTGTGTTTAAAGTGAGAGCTGTATGAGGCTCTTTCTCTCATTCCAGGGTTGATTGTGTTTAAAGTGAGAGCTGTATGAGGCTCTTTCTCTCATTCCAGGGTTGATTGTGTTTAAAGTGAGAGCTGTATGAGGCTCTTTCTCTCATTCCAGGGTTGATTGTGTTTAAAGTGAGAGCTGTATGAGGCTCTTTCTCTCATTCCAGGGTTGATTGTGTTTAAAGTGAGAGCTGTATGAGGCTCTTTCTCTCATTCCAGGGTTGATTGTGTTTAAAGTGAGAGCTGTATGAGGCTCTTTCTCTCATTCCAGGGTTGATTGTGTTTAAAGTGAGAGCTGTATGAGGCTCTTTCTCTCATTCCAGGGTTGATTGTGTTTAAAGTGAGAGCTGTATGAGGCTCTTTCTCTCATTCCAGGGTTGATTGTGTTTAAAGTGAGAGCTGTATGAGGCTCTTTCTCTCATTCCAGGGTTGATTGTGTTTAAAGTGAGAGCTGTATGAGGCTCTTTCTCTCATTCCAGGGTTGATTGTGTTTAAAGTGAGAGCTGTATGAGGCTCTTTCTCTCATTCCAGGGTTGATTGTGTTTAAAGTGAGAGCTGTATGAGGCTCTTTCTCTCATTCCAGGGTTGATTGTGTTTAAAGTGAGAGCTGTATGAGGCTCTTTCTCTCATTCCAGGGTTGATTGTGTTTAAAGTGAGAGCTGTATGAGGCTCTTTCTCTCATTCCAGGGTTGATTGTGTTTAAAGTGAGAGCTGTATGAGGCTCTTTCTCTCATTCCAGGGTTGATTGTGTTTAAAGTGAGAGCTGTATGAGGCTCTTTCTCTCATTCCAGGGTTGATTGTGTTTAAAGTGAGAGCTGTATGAGGCTCTTTCTCTCATTCCAGGGTTGATTGTGTTTAAAGTGAGAGCTGTATGAGGCTCTTTCTCTCATTCCAGGGTTGATTGTGTTTAAAGTGAGAGCTGTATGAGGCTCTTTCTCTCATTCCAGGGTTGATTGTGTTTAAAGTGAGAGCTGTATGAGGCTCTTTCTCTCATTCCAGGGTTGATTGTGTTTAAAGTGAGAGCTGTATGAGGCTCTTTCTCTCATTCCAGGGTTGATTGTGTTTAAAGTGAGAGCTGTATGAGGCTCTTTCTCTCATTCCAGGGTTGATTGTGTTTAAAGTGAGAGCTGTATGAGGCTCTTTCTCTCATTCCAGGGTTGATTGTGTTTAAAGTGAGAGCTGTATGAGGCTCTTTCTCTCATTCCAGGGTTGATTGTGTTTAAAGTGAGAGCTGTATGAGGCTCTTTCTCTCATTCCAGGGTTGATTGTGTTTAAAGTGAGAGCTGTATGAGGCTCTTTCTCTCATTCCAGGGTTGATTGTGTTTAAAGTGAGAGCTGTATGAGGCTCTTTCTCTCATTCCAGGGTTGATTGTGTTTAAAGTGAGAGCTGTACGAGGCTCTTTCTCTCATTCCAGGGTTGATTGTGTTTAAAGTGAGAGCTGTACGAGGCTCTTTCTCTCATTCCAGGGTTGATTGTGTTTAAAGTGAGAGCTGTACGAGGCTCTTTCTCTCATTCCAGGGTTGATTGTGTTTAAAGTGAGAGCTGTACGAGGCTCTTTCTCTCATTCCAGGGTTGATTGTGTTTAAAGTGAGAGCTGTACGAGGCTCTTTCTCTCATTCCAGGGTTGATTGTGTTTAAAGTGAGAGCTGTATGAGGCTCTTTCTCTCATTCCAGGGTTGATTGTGTTTAAAGTGAGAGCTGTATGAGGCTCTTTCTCTCATTCCAGGGTTGATTGTGTTTAAAGTGAGAGCTGTATGAGGCTCTTTCTCTCATTCCAGGGTTGATTGTGTTTAAAGTGAGAGCTGTATGAGGCTCTTTCTCTCATTCCAGGGTTGATTGTGTTTAAAGTGAGAGCTGTATGAGGCTCTTTCTCTCATTCCAGGGTTGATTGTGTTTAAAGTGAGAGCTGTATGAGGCTCTTTCTCTCATTCCAGGGTTGATTGTGTTTAAAGTGAGAGCTGTATGAGGCTCTTTCTCTCGTTCCAGGGTTGATTGTGTTTAAAGTGAGAGCTGTATGAGGCTCTTTCTCTCGTTCCAGGGTTGATTGTGTTTAAAGTGAGAGCTGTATGAGGCTCTTTCTCTCGTTCCAGGGTTGATTGTGTTTAAAGTGAGAGCTGTATGAGGCTCTTTCTCTCGTTCCAGGGTTGATTGTGTTTAAAGTGAGAGCTGTATGAGGCTCTTTCTCTCATTCCAGGGTTGATTGTGTTTAAAGTGAGAGCTGTATGAGGCTCTTTCTCTCATTCCAGGGTTGATTGTGTTTAAAGTGAGAGCTGTACGAGGCTCTTTCTCTCATTCCAGGGTTGATTGTGTTTAAAGTGAGAGCTGTATGAGGCTCTTTCTCTCGTTCCAGGGTTGATTGTGTTTAAAGTGAGAGCTGTACGAGGCTCTTTCTCTCGTTCCAGGGTTGATTGTGTTTAAAGTGAGAGCTGTATGAGGCTCTTTCTCTCGTTCCAGGGTTGATTGTGTTTAAAGTGAGAGCTGTATGAGGCTCTTTCTCTCGTTCCAGGGTTGATTGTGTTTAAAGTGAGAGCTGTATGAGGCTCTTTCTCTCGTTCCAGGGTTGATTGTGTTTAAAGTGAGAGCTGTATGAGGCTCTTTCTCTCGTTCCAGGGTTGATTGTGTTTAAAGTGAGAGCTGTATGAGGCTCTTTCTCTCGTTCCAGGGTTGATTGTGTTTAAAGTGAGAGCTGTATGAGGCTCTTTCTCTCGTTCCAGGGTTGATTGTGTTTAAAGTGAGAGCTGTATGAGGCTCTTTCTCTCATTCCAGGGTTGATTGTGTTTAAAGTGAGAGCTGTATGAGGCTCTTTCTCTCATTCCAGGGTTGATTGTGTTTAAAGTGAGAGCTGTACGAGGCTCTTTCTCTCATTCCAGGGTTGATTGTGTTTAAAGTGAGAGCTGTATGAGGCTCTTTCTCTCATTCCAGGGTTGATTGTGTTTAAAGTGAGAGCTGTATGAGGCTCTTTCTCTCATTCCAGGGTTGATTGTGTTTAAAGTGAGAGCTGTATGAGGCTCTTTCTCTCATTCCAGGGTTGATTGTGTTTAAAGTGAGAGCTGTATGAGGCTCTTTCTCTCATTCCAGGGTTGATTGTGTTTAAAGTGAGAGCTGTATGAGGCTCTTTCTCTCATTCCAGGGTTGATTGTGTTTAAAGTGAGAGCTGTATGAGGCTCTTTCTCTCGTTCCAGGGTTGATTGTGTTTAAAGTGAGAGCTGTATGAGGCTCTTTCTCTCGTTCCAGGGTTGATTGTGTTTAAAGTGAGAGCTGTATGAGGCTCTTTCTCTCATTCCAGGGTTGATTGTGTTTAAAGTGAGAGCTGTATGAGGCTCTTTCTCTCATTCCAGGGTTGATTGTGTTTAAAGTGAGAGCTGTATGAGGCTCTTTCTCTCGTTCCAGGGTTGATTGTGTTTAAAGTGAGAGCTGTATGAGGCTCTTTCTCTCATTCCAGGGTTGATTGTGTTTAAAGTGAGAGCTGTATGAGGCTCTTTCTCTCATTCCAGGGTTGATTGTGTTTAAAGTGAGAGCTGTATGAGGCTCTTTCTCTCATTCCAGGGTTGATTGTGTTTAAAGTGAGAGCTGTATGAGGCTCTTTCTCTCATTCCAGGGTTGATTGTGTTTAAAGTGAGAGCTGTATGAGGCTCTTTCTCTCATTCCAGGGTTGATTGTGTTTAAAGTGAGAGCTGTATGAGGCTCTTTCTCTCATTCCAGGGTTGATTGTGTTTAAAGTGAGAGCTGTATGAGGCTCTTTCTCTCATTCCAGGGTTGATTGTGTTTAAAGTGAGAGCTGTATGAGGCTCTTTCTCTCATTCCAGGGTTGATTGTGTTTAAAGTGAGAGCTGTATGAGGCTCTTTCTCTCATTCCAGGGTTGATTGTGTTTAAAGTGAGAGCTGTATGAGGCTCTTTCTCTCATTCCAGGGTTGATTGTGTTTAAAGTGAGAGCTGTATGAGGCTCTTTCTCTCATTCCAGGGTTGATTGTGTTTAAAGTGAGAGCTGTATGAGGCTCTTTCTCTCATTCCAGGGTTGATTGTGTTTAAAGTGAGAGCTGTATGAGGCTCTTTCTCTCGTTCCAGGGTTGATTGTGTTTAAAGTGAGAGCTGTACGAGGCTCTTTCTCTCGTTCCAGGGTTGATTGTGTTTAAAGTGAGAGCTGTACGAGGCTCTTTCTCTCGTTCCAGGGTTGATTGTGTTTAAAGTGAGAGCTGTATGAGGCTCTTTCTCTCATTCCAGGGTTGATTGTGTTTAAAGTGAGAGCTGTATGAGGCTCTTTCTCTCATTCCAGGGTTGATTGTGTTTAAAGTGAGAGCTGTATGAGGCTCTTTCTCTCATTCCAGGGTTGATTGTGTTTAAAGTGAGAGCTGTATGAGGCTCTTTCTCTCATTCCAGGGTTGATTGTGTTTAAAGTGAGAGCTGTATGAGGCTCTTTCTCTCATTCCAGGGTTGATTGTGTTTAAAGTGAGAGCTGTATGAGGCTCTTTCTCTCATTCCAGGGTTGATTGTGTTTAAAGTGAGAGCTGTATGAGGCTCTTTCTCTCATTCCAGGGTTGATTGTGTTTAAAGTGAGAGCTGTATGAGGCTCTTTCTCTCATTCCAGGGTTGATTGTGTTTAAAGTGAGAGCTGTATGAGGCTCTTTCTCTCATTCCAGGGTTGATTGTGTTTAAAGTGAGAGCTGTATGAGGCTCTTTCTCTCATTCCAGGGTTGATTGTGTTTAAAGTGAGAGCTGTATGAGGCTCTTTCTCTCATTCCAGGGTTGATTGTGTTTAAAGTGAGAGCTGTATGAGGCTCTTTCTCTCATTCCAGGGTTGATTGTGTTTAAAGTGAGAGCTGTACGAGGCTCTTTCTCTCATTCCAGGGTTGATTGTGTTTAAAGTGAGAGCTGTACGAGGCTCTTTCTCTCGTTCCAGGGTTGATTGTGTTTAAAGTGAGAGCTGTATGAGGCTCTTTCTCTCATTCCAGGGTTGATTGTGTTTAAAGTGAGAGCTGTATGAGGCTCTTTCTCTCATTCCAGGGTTGATTGTGTTTAAAGTGAGAGCTGTATGAGGCTCTTTCTCTCGTTCCAGGGTTGATTGTGTTTAAAGTGAGAGCTGTATGAGGCTCTTTCTCTCGTTCCAGGGTTGATTGTGTTTAAAGTGAGAGCTGTATGAGGCTCTTTCTCTCATTCCAGGGTTGATTGTGTTTAAAGTGAGAGCTGTATGAGGCTCTTTCTCTCATTCCAGGGTTGATTGTGTTTAAAGTGAGAGCTGTATGAGGCTCTTTCTCTCATTCCAGGGTTGATTGTGTTTAAAGTGAGAGCTGTATGAGGCTCTTTCTCTCATTCCAGGGTTGATTGTGTTTAAAGTGAGAGCTGTATGAGGCTCTTTCTCTCGTTCCAGGGTTGATTGTGTTTAAAGTGAGAGCTGTATGAGGCTCTTTCTCTCGTTCCAGGGTTGATTGTGTTTAAAGTGAGAGCTGTATGAGGCTCTTTCTCTCGTTCCAGGGTTGATTGTGTTTAAAGTGAGAGCTGTATGAGGCTCTTTCTCTCGTTCCAGGGTTGATTGTGTTTAAAGTGAGAGCTGTATGAGGCTCTTTCTCTCATTCCAGGGTTGATTGTGTTTAAAGTGAGAGCTGTATGAGGCTCTTTCTCTCATTCCAGGGTTGATTGTGTTTAAAGTGAGAGCTGTATGAGGCTCTTTCTCTCATTCCAGGGTTGATTGTGTTTAAAGTGAGAGCTGTATGAGGCTCTTTCTCTCATTCCAGGGTTGATTGTGTTTAAAGTGAGAGCTGTATGAGGCTCTTTCTCTCATTCCAGGGTTGATTGTGTTTAAAGTGAGAGCTGTATGAGGCTCTTTCTCTCATTCCAGGGTTGATTGTGTTTAAAGTGAGAGCTGTATGAGGCTCTTTCTCTCATTCCAGGGTTGATTGTGTTTAAAGTGAGAGCTGTATGAGGCTCTTTCTCTCATTCCAGGGTTGATTGTGTTTAAAGTGAGAGCTGTATGAGGCTCTTTCTCTCATTCCAGGGTTGATTGTGTTTAAAGTGAGAGCTGTACGAGGCTCTTTCTCTCATTCCAGGGTTGATTGTGTTTAAAGTGAGAGCTGTACGAGGCTCTTTCTCTCATTCCAGGGTTGATTGTGTTTAAAGTGAGAGCTGTACGAGGCTCTTTCTCTCATTCCAGGGTTGATTGTGTTTAAAGTGAGAGCTGTATGAGGCTCTTTCTCTCATTCCAGGGTTGATTGTGTTTAAAGTGAGAGCTGTATGAGGCTCTTTCTCTCATTCCAGGGTTGATTGTGTTTAAAGTGAGAGCTGTACGAGGCTCTTTCTCTCATTCCAGGGTTGATTGTGTTTAAAGTGAGAGCTGTACGAGGCTCTTTCTCTCATTCCAGGGTTGATTGTGTTTAAAGTGAGAGCTGTACGAGGCTCTTTCTCTCATTCCAGGGTTGATTGTGTTTAAAGTGAGAGCTGTATGAGGCTCTTTCTCTCATTCCAGGGTTGATTGTGTTTAAAGTGAGAGCTGTATGAGGCTCTTTCTCTCATTCCAGGGTTGATTGTGTTTAAAGTGAGAGCTGTATGAGGCTCTTTCTCTCATTCCAGGGTTGATTGTGTTTAAAGTGAGAGCTGTATGAGGCTCTTTCTCTCATTCCAGGGTTGATTGTGTTTAAAGTGAGAGCTGTATGAGGCTCTTTCTCTCATTCCAGGGTTGATTGTGTTTAAAGTGAGAGCTGTATGAGGCTCTTTCTCTCATTCCAGGGTTGATTGTGTTTAAAGTGAGAGCTGTATGAGGCTCTTTCTCTCATTCCAGGGTTGATTGTGTTTAAAGTGAGAGCTGTATGAGGCTCTTTCTCTCGTTCCAGGGTTGATTGTGTTTAAAGTGAGAGCTGTATGAGGCTCTTTCTCTCATTCCAGGGTTGATTGTGTTTAAAGTGAGAGCTGTATGAGGCTCTTTCTCTCATTCCAGGGTTGATTGTGTTTAAAGTGAGAGCTGTATGAGGCTCTTTCTCTCATTCCAGGGTTGATTGTGTTTAAAGTGAGAGCTGTATGAGGCTCTTTCTCTCGTTCCAGGGTTGATTGTGTTTAAAGTGAGAGCTGTACGAGGCTCTTTCTCTCATTCCAGGGTTGATTGTGTTTAAAGTGAGAGCTGTATGAGGCTCTTTCTCTCATTCCAGGGTTGATTGTGTTTAAAGTGAGAGCTGTATGAGGCTCTTTCTCTCGTTCCAGGGTTGATTGTGTTTAAAGTGAGAGCTGTATGAGGCTCTTTCTCTCATTCCAGGGTTGATTGTGTTTAAAGTGAGAGCTGTATGAGGCTCTTTCTCTCATTCCAGGGTTGATTGTGTTTAAAGTGAGAGCTGTATGAGGCTCTTTCTCTCGTTCCAGGGTTGATTGTGTTTAAAGTGAGAGCTGTACGAGGCTCTTTCTCTCATTCCAGGGTTGATTGTGTTTAAAGTGAGAGCTGTATGAGGCTCTTTCTCTCATTCCAGGGTTGATTGTGTTTAAAGTGAGAGCTGTATGAGGCTCTTTCTCTCGTTCCAGGGTTGATTGTGTTTAAAGTGAGAGCTGTATGAGGCTCTTTCTCTCATTCCAGGGTTGATTGTGTTTAAAGTGAGAGCTGTACGAGGCTCTTTCTCTCATTCCAGGGTTGATTGTGTTTAAAGTGAGAGCTGTATGAGGCTCTTTCTCTCATTCCAGGGTTGATTGTGTTTAAAGTGAGAGCTGTACGAGGCTCTTTCTCTCATTCCAGGGTTGATTGTGTTTAAAGTGAGAGCTGTACGAGGCTCTTTCTCTCATTCCAGGGTTGATTGTGTTTAAAGTGAGAGCTGTATGAGGCTCTTTCTCTCATTCCAGGGTTGATTGTGTTTAAAGTGAGAGCTGTATGAGGCTCTTTCTCTCATTCCAGGGTTGATTGTGTTTAAAGTGAGAGCTGTACGAGGCTCTTTCTCTCATTCCAGGGTTGATTGTGTTTAAAGTGAGAGCTGTACGAGGCTCTTTCTCTCATTCCAGGGTTGATTGTGTTTAAAGTGAGAGCTGTACGAGGCTCTTTCTCTCATTCCAGGGTTGATTGTGTTTAAAGTGAGAGCTGTATGAGGCTCTTTCTCTCATTCCAGGGTTGATTGTGTTTAAAGTGAGAGCTGTACGAGGCTCTTTCTCTCATTCCAGGGTTGATTGTGTTTAAAGTGAGAGCTGTACGAGGCTCTTTCTCTCATTCCAGGGTTGATTGTGTTTAAAGTGAGAGCTGTATGAGGCTCTTTCTCTCATTCCAGGGTTGATTGTGTTTAAAGTGAGAGCTGTATGAGGCTCTTTCTCTCATTCCAGGGTTGATTGTGTTTAAAGTGAGAGCTGTATGAGGCTCTTTCTCTCATTCCAGGGTTGATTGTGTTTAAAGTGAGAGCTGTATGAGGCTCTTTCTCTCATTCCAGGGTTGATTGTGTTTAAAGTGAGAGCTGTATGAGGCTCTTTCTCTCATTCCAGGGTTGATTGTGTTTAAAGTGAGAGCTGTATGAGGCTCTTTCTCTCATTCCAGGGTTGATTGTGTTTAAAGTGAGAGCTGTATGAGGCTCTTTCTCTCATTCCAGGGTTGATTGTGTTTAAAGTGAGAGCTGTATGAGGCTCTTTCTCTCATTCCAGGGTTGATTGTGTTTAAAGTGAGAGCTGTATGAGGCTCTTTCTCTCATTCCAGGGTTGATTGTGTTTAAAGTGAGAGCTGTATGAGGCTCTTTCTCTCATTCCAGGGTTGATTGTGTTTAAAGTGAGAGCTGTATGAGGCTCTTTCTCTCATTCCAGGGTTGATTGTGTTTAAAGTGAGAGCTGTACGAGGCTCTTTCTCTCATTCCAGGGTTGATTGTGTTTAAAGTGAGAGCTGTACGAGGCTCTTTCTCTCATTCCAGGGTTGATTGTGTTTAAAGTGAGAGCTGTACGAGGCTCTTTCTCTCATTCCAGGGTTGATTGTGTTTAAAGTGAGAGCTGTACGAGGCTCTTTCTCTCATTCCAGGGTTGATTGTGTTTAAAGTGAGAGCTGTATGAGGCTCTTTCTCTCATTCCAGGGTTGATTGTGTTTAAAGTGAGAGCTGTACGAGGCTCTTTCTCTCATTCCAGGGTTGATTGTGTTTAAAGTGAGAGCTGTACGAGGCTCTTTCTCTCATTCCAGGGTTGATTGTGTTTAAAGTGAGAGCTGTATGAGGCTCTTTCTCTCATTCCAGGGTTGATTGTGTTTAAAGTGAGAGCTGTATGAGGCTCTTTCTCTCATTCCAGGGTTGATTGTGTTTAAAGTGAGAGCTGTATGAGGCTCTTTCTCTCATTCCAGGGTTGATTGTGTTTAAAGTGAGAGCTGTATGAGGCTCTTTCTCTCATTCCAGGGTTGATTGTGTTTAAAGTGAGAGCTGTATGAGGCTCTTTCTCTCATTCCAGGGTTGATTGTGTTTAAAGTGAGAGCTGTATGAGGCTCTTTCTCTCATTCCAGGGTTGATTGTGTTTAAAGTGAGAGCTGTATGAGGCTCTTTCTCTCATTCCAGGGTTGATTGTGTTTAAAGTGAGAGCTGTATGAGGCTCTTTCTCTCATTCCAGGGTTGATTGTGTTTAAAGTGAGAGCTGTATGAGGCTCTTTCTCTCATTCCAGGGTTGATTGTGTTTAAAGTGAGAGCTGTATGAGGCTCTTTCTCTCATTCCAGGGTTGATTGTGTTTAAAGTGAGAGCTGTATGAGGCTCTTTCTCTCATTCCAGGGTTGATTGTGTTTAAAGTGAGAGCTGTATGAGGCTCTTTCTCTCATTCCAGGGTTGATTGTGTTTAAAGTGAGAGCTGTATGAGGCTCTTTCTCTCATTCCAGGGTTGATTGTGTTTAAAGTGAGAGCTGTATGAGGCTCTTTCTCTCATTCCAGGGTTGATTGTGTTTAAAGTGAGAGCTGTATGAGGCTCTTTCTCTCATTCCAGGGTTGATTGTGTTTAAAGTGAGAGCTGTATGAGGCTCTTTCTCTCATTCCAGGGTTGATTGTGTTTAAAGTGAGAGCTGTATGAGGCTCTTTCTCTCATTCCAGGGTTGATTGTGTTTAAAGTGAGAGCTGTATGAGGCTCTTTCTCTCATTCCAGGGTTGATTGTGTTTAAAGTGAGAGCTGTATGAGGCTCTTTCTCTCATTCCAGGGTTGATTGTGTTTAAAGTGAGAGCTGTATGAGGCTCTTTCTCTCATTCCAGGGTTGATTGTGTTTAAAGTGAGAGCTGTATGAGGCTCTTTCTCTCATTCCAGGGTTGATTGTGTTTAAAGTGAGAGCTGTACGAGGCTCTTTCTCTCATTCCAGGGTTGATTGTGTTTAAAGTGAGAGCTGTATGAGGCTCTTTCTCTCATTCCAGGGTTGATTGTGTTTAAAGTGAGAGCTGTATGAGGCTCTTTCTCTCATTCCAGGGTTGATTGTGTTTAAAGTGAGAGCTGTATGAGGCTCTTTCTCTCATTCCAGGGTTGATTGTGTTTAAAGTGAGAGCTGTATGAGGCTCTTTCTCTCATTCCAGGGTTGATTGTGTTTAAAGTGAGAGCTGTATGAGGCTCTTTCTCTCATTCCAGGGTTGATTGTGTTTAAAGTGAGAGCTGTATGAGGCTCTTTCTCTCATTCCAGGGTTGATTGTGTTTAAAGTGAGAGCTGTATGAGGCTCTTTCTCTCATTCCAGGGTTGATTGTGTTTAAAGTGAGAGCTGTATGAGGCTCTTTCTCTCATTCCAGGGTTGATTGTGTTTAAAGTGAGAGCTGTATGAGGCTCTTTCTCTCATTCCAGGGTTGATTGTGTTTAAAGTGAGAGCTGTATGAGGCTCTTTCTCTCATTCCAGGGTTGATTGTGTTTAAAGTGAGAGCTGTATGAGGCTCTTTCTCTCATTCCAGGGTTGATTGTGTTTAAAGTGAGAGCTGTATGAGGCTCTTTCTCTCATTCCAGGGTTGATTGTGTTTAAAGTGAGAGCTGTATGAGGCTCTTTCTCTCATTCCAGGGTTGATTGTGTTTAAAGTGAGAGCTGTATGAGGCTCTTTCTCTCATTCCAGGGTTGATTGTGTTTAAAGTGAGAGCTGTATGAGGCTCTTTCTCTCATTCCAGGGTTGATTGTGTTTAAAGTGAGAGCTGTATGAGGCTCTTTCTCTCATTCCAGGGTTGATTGTGTTTAAAGTGAGAGCTGTATGAGGCTCTTTCTCTCGTTCCAGGGTTGATTGTGTTTAAAGTGAGAGCTGTATGAGGCTCTTTCTCTCATTCCAGGGTTGATTGTGTTTAAAGTGAGAGCTGTACGAGGCTCTTTCTCTCATTCCAGGGTTGATTGTGTTTAAAGTGAGAGCTGTACGAGGCTCTTTCTCTCATTCCAGGGTTGATTGTGTTTAAAGTGAGAGCTGTATGAGGCTCTTTCTCTCATTCCAGGGTTGATTGTGTTTAAAGTGAGAGCTGTATGAGGCTCTTTCTCTCATTCCAGGGTTGATTGTGTTTAAAGTGAGAGCTGTATGAGGCTCTTTCTCTCATTCCAGGGTTGATTGTGTTTAAAGTGAGAGCTGTATGAGGCTCTTTCTCTCATTCCAGGGTTGATTGTGTTTAAAGTGAGAGCTGTACGAGGCTCTTTCTCTCATTCCAGGGTTGATTGTGTTTAAAGTGAGAGCTGTATGAGGCTCTTTCTCTCATTCCAGGGTTGATTGTGTTTAAAGTGAGAGCTGTATGAGGCTCTTTCTCTCATTCCAGGGTTGATTGTGTTTAAAGTGAGAGCTGTACGAGGCTCTTTCTCTCATTCCAGGGTTGATTGTGTTTAAAGTGAGAGCTGTATGAGGCTCTTTCTCTCATTCCAGGGTTGATTGTGTTTAAAGTGAGAGCTGTATGAGGCTCTTTCTCTCATTCCAGGGTTGATTGTGTTTAAAGTGAGAGCTGTATGAGGCTCTTTCTCTCATTCCAGGGTTGATTGTGTTTAAAGTGAGAGCTGTATGAGGCTCTTTCTCTCATTCCAGGGTTGATTGTGTTTAAAGTGAGAGCTGTATGAGGCTCTTTCTCTCATTCCAGGGTTGATTGTGTTTAAAGTGAGAGCTGTATGAGGCTCTTTCTCTCATTCCAGGGTTGATTTTGTTTAAAGTGAGAGCTGTATGAGGCTCTTTCTCTCATTCCAGGGTTGATTGTGTTTAAAGTGAGAGCTGTATGAGGCTCTTTCTCTCATTCCAGGGTTGATTGTGTTTAAAGTGAGAGCACATGAACTGTACTGCTCCCACTCAGAGGGAAGAGGAGAAAGAGAGGAGGGGGGGGATGAGAGAGAGAGAGAGAAAAAGAGAGGGAGGATGAGAAAGAGAGGGAGGATGAGAGAGAGAGAGGATGAGAGTGAGAGGGGATGAGAGAGAGAGAGAGTATGATAGAGAGAGTGAGAGGGGGAGGATGATGAGAGAGAGAGAGGATGAGAGAGAGAGAGAGCGAGAGAGGATGAGAGAGAAAAAATAGAAAAATCCTCAACTCCTGGTGTCTCCACAATTCATGTTAAATGGCTGCTCTTCGCAGATGACCTATGCTTGCTGTCACCCACAGCACATGGCCTACAGCAGAACCTGGACCTGCTAGTGCAGTACTGCCAGACCTGGGTCCTGGCAGTAAACCCCCAGAGCACATGGCCTACAGCAGAACCTGGACCTGCTAGTGCAGTACTGCCAGACCTGGGTCCTGGCAGTAAACCCCCAGAGCACATGGCCTACAGCAGAACCTGGACCTGCTAGTGCAGTACTGCCAGACCTGGGCCCTGGCAGTAAATCCCCACAGCACATGGCCTACAGCAGAACCTGGACCTGCTAGTGCAGTACTGCCAGACCTGGGCCCTGGCAGTAAACCCCAAAAATACTAAAATAATGATTTTCCAGAGAAGATCCAGATCTCAGGGAATTAGACCAAAGTTCTCAATTGGTACAACATATAGAGTACCGCACACACTACAATTACTTAGGTTTAAAAACAAGCTCAACTGAACACCTTAATGAGGCAGTGAATGAACTGAGAGAGAAAGCACGCAGGGCATTCTACGCCATTAAAAAACAAATTCAAATTGAAATACCTTTGGCTAAAACTAATTGAATGTGTCATTGAACCAATTGCACTTCATGGCAGCGAGGTGTGGGGTCCACTTGCAAAACAAGATTTCACCAAATGGGACAAACACCCTATTGAAACCCTGCATGCAGAGTTTTGTATGATTCTTCAGAGGAAAACTACAAACAACGCATGCAGGGCAGAATTAGGCCAATATCCACAAATAATAAAATCTCAAAAAAGAGAAATTAAGTTTTGGAAACTGACCCCATCTCAAAAGGTTTGTGAACTCAGCCCCAGGACCAGCTAGATGAGGAGACTCTTTTCTTTGCTCAGCTCTTTGCATTGCCCTGCAATGCCCTGCCCTGCAATGCCCTGCCCTGCAATGCCCTGCCAAGAGCTGAGCAAAGAAAAGAGTCCCCTCATCCAGCTGGTCCTGGGGCTGAGTTCACAAACCTGTTCTACTAACACACTGAAGCCTCAGTCCCCTCATCCAGCTGGTCCTGGGACTGAGTTCACAAACCTGTTCTACTAACACACTGAAGCCTCAGTCCCCTCATCCAGCTGGTCCTGGGGCTGAGTTCACAAACCTGTTCTACTAACACACTGAAGCCTCAGTCCCCTCATCCAGCTGGTCCTGGGGCTGAGTTCACAAACCTGTTCTACTAACACACTGAAGCCTCAGTCCCCTCATCCAGCTGGTCCTGGGACTGAGTTCACAAACCTGTTCTACTAACACACTGAAGCCTCAGTCCCCTCATCCAGCTGGTCCTGGGGCTGAGTTCACAAACCTGTTCTACTAACACACTGAAGCCTCAGTCCCCTCATCCAGCTGGTCCTGGGGCTGAGTTCACAAACCTGTTCTACTAACACACTGAAGCCTCAGTCCCCTCATCCAGCTGGTCCTGGGGCTGAGTTCACAAACCTGTTCTACTAACACACTGAAGCCTCAGTCCCCTCATCCAGCTGGTCCTGGGGCTGAGTTCACAAACCTGTTCTACTAACACACTGAAGCCTCAGTCCCCTCATCCAGCTGGTCCTGGGGCTGAGTTCACAAACCTGTTCTACTAACACACTGAAGCCTTTAAGACCAGAACATCCAATCAATCAGAATAAACCAAATTACAACACAGTCAAAACAAAACTACATTGCTTATTGGGAAACACAAGCACAAACACAAAGCAAAATGCAGTGCTATCTGGCCCTAAATCGACAGTACACCGTGGCTAACTATTTGACTATGGTTACTGATCAAAACCTTAGAAAAACCTTGACAAAGTACAGGCTCAGTGAGCACAGCCTTGCCATTGAGAAGGGTAGACACAGGAAAACTTGGCTCCCTGTAGAGGAAAGGCTGTGCAACCACTGCACAACAGCAGAACCTGAGATGGAGCTGCATTTCCTGACAAAATTTCAAAAACAATTAGAGTGTAATTTCCCCAATTTTGAAACCCTTATTGAAGGTTTCTAAGACCTCTCTGATGAGAATAGGCTACCCGGGGGAGGACGCAGAGGGAGGGGAGGACACAGAGAGCTGTGGGTTGGCAGCGCACTACATTGCTGTCTGCCGTAAGATGAGGGACAGTGTCTGACAGACCAATCAACCTGCACATGTCCTCTACTGTAATGCTTATTGTAATTGTTCAATGTATGGTTATTTTGACACTTGGTTACTGTTGTTAATGTTGTCCCGTTGACAATTTGGATTCTTATTATTTCAATATTGTAAATATCCAAAGTAAGCTTCGGCAATATGTACATTGTTACATCAGGCCAATAAAGCATTTTTTGTAATGTTTAGGCCTTATTCTAAAATTATTTCAATCAATTTTTCCCTCATCAATCTACACACAATACCCCATAATGACAAAGCAAAAACAGATTTATAGAAATGTATGTTCATTTATTATTATTAAACTGAGCTCAGGTGCATCCTGTTTCCATTGATCATCCTTTATGTTTCTACAACTTGATTCGAGTCCACACCTGTGGTAAATTAAATTGATTGGACATGATTTGGAAAGGCACACACCTGTCTATTATAAGGTCCCACGGTTTACAGTGCATGTCAGAGCAAAAACCAAGCTATGAGGTCGAAGGAATCGTCCGTAGAGCACCGAGACAGGATTGTGTCTGAGCAATCGGGGGAGAAGGGCCTTGATCAGGGAGGTGACCAAGAATCAGATGGTCACTCTGACAGAGTTCTAGAGACCCTCTGTGGAGATGGGAGAAACTTCCAGAAGGACAACTATCTCTGCAGCACTTCATCAATCAGGCCTTTATGGTAGAGTGGCCAGATGGAAGCCAATCCTCAGTAAAAGGCACATAACAGCCCGCTTGGAGTTTGCCAAAGGACTCTCAGACCATGAGAAACAAGATTCTCAGGTCTGAATGCCAAGTGTCACATCTGGAGGAAACCTGGCATTATCCCTACGGTGAAGCATGGTGGTGACAGCATCATGCTGTGGGGAGGTTTTTCAGCGGCAGAGACTGGGAGACTAGTCAGGAATGAGGGAAAGATTCATGGAGAAAAGTACAGAGATCCTTGATGAAAACCTGCTCCAGAGCTCTCAGGACCTCAGACTGGGGCAAAGGTTCAGCTTCCAACAGGACGACTACTCTAAGCACACAGCCAAGACAACGCAGGAGTGGCTTCGGGACAAGTCTCTGAATGTCCTTGAGTGGCCCAGCCAGAGCCCGGACTTGAAACTGATCAAACATCTCTGGAGAGACCTGAAAATAGCTGTGCAGCGACGCTCCCCATCCAACCTGAGGATCTATAGAGAAGAATAGGAGAAACTCCCCAAATACAGGTGTCCCAAGCTTGTAGGGTCATACTCAAGAAGACTCAAGGCTGAAATCGCTGCCAAAGGTGCTTCAACACTGAGAAAAGGGTCTGATTACTTACGGAAATGTGATATGTTTTATGTTTAATACATTTACAAACAATTCTAAAAACCTGTTTTTGCTTTGTCATCATGGGGTATTTTGCTTTGTCATCATGGGGTATTTTGCTTTGTCATCATGGGGTATTTTGCTTTGTCATCATGGGGTATTTTGCTTTGTCATCATGGGGTATTTTGCTTTGTCATCATGGGGTATTTTGTGTGGATTGATGAGGGAAAAACATGTATTTAATCCATTATAGAATAAGGCTGTAAATGTAACAACATGTGGGAAAAGTCAATGGGTCTGAATACCGACCCAAACCGTACTGTGCTGGCTGATTCCCATTATAGGGCCGACCCAAACCTGTACTGTGCTGACTGGCTGATTTCCATTATAGGGCCGACCCAAGCCCGTACTGTGCTGACTGATTCCCACTATAGGGCCGACCCAAACCCGTACTGTGCTGACTGGCTGCTTCCCATTATAGGGCCGACCCAAACCTGTACTGTGCTGACTGGCTGCTTCCCATTATAGGGCCGACCCAAACCCGTACTGTGCTGACTGGCCGCTTCCCACTATAGGGCCGACCCAAACCCGTACTGTGCTGACTGGCTGCTTCCCATTATAGGGCCGACCCAAACCCGTACTGTGCTGACTGGCCGCTTCCCACTATAGGGCCGACCCAAACCCGTACTGTGCTGACTGGCTGCTTCCCATTATAGGGCCGACCCAAACCTGTACTGTGCTGACTGGCTGATTCCCATTATAGGGCCGACCCAAGCCCGTACTGTGCTGACTGATTCCCACTATAGGGCCGACCCAAACCGTACTGTGCTGGTTGATTCCCACTATAGGACCGACCCAAACCGTACTGTGCTGACTGATTTCCACTATAGGGCCGACCCAAACCGTACTGTGCTGACTGATTCCCACTATAGGGCCGACCCAAACCGTACTGTGCTGACTGATTCCCACTATAGGGCCGACCCAAACCGTACTGTGCTGACTGATTCCCACTATAGGGCCGACCCAAACCGTACTGTGCTGACTGATTCCCACTATAGGGCCGACCCAAACCGTACTGTGCTGACTGATTCCCAATATAGGGCCGACCCAAACCGTACTGACTGATTCCCACTATAGGGCCGACCCAAACCCGTACTGTGCTGGCTGATTCCCACTATAGGGCCGACCCAAACCGTACTGTGTTGGCTGATTCCCACTATAGGGCCGACCCAAACCGTACTGTGCTGACTGATTCCCACTATAGGGCCGACCCAAACCGTACTGTGCTGACTGATTCCCACTATAGGGCCGACCCAAACCGTACTGTGCTGACTGATTCCCATTATAGGGCCGACCCAAACCCGTACTGTGCTGACTGATTCCCATTATAGGGCCGACCCAAACCGTACTGTGCTGACTGATTCCCACTATAGGGCCGACCCAAACCGTACTGTGCTGACTGATTCCCACTATAGGGCCGACCCAAACCGTACTGTGCTGACTGATTCCCATTATAGGGCCGACCCAAACCCGTACTGTGCTGACTGATTCCCATTATAGGGCCGACCCAAACCCTTACTGTGCTGACTGATTCCCATTATAGGGCCGACCCAAACCCTTACTGTGCTGACTGATTCCCATTATAGGGCCGACCCAAACCGTACTGTGCTGACTGATTCCCATTATAGGGCCGACCCAAACCCGTACTGTGCTGACTGATTCCCATTATAGGGCCGACCCAAACCCGTACTGTGCTGACTGATTCCCACTATAGGGCCGACCCAAACCGTACTGTGCTGACTGATTCCCAATATAGGGCCGACCCAAACCGTACTGACTGATTCCCACTATAGGGCCGACCCAAACCCGTACTGTGCTGGCTGATTCCCACTATAGGGCCGACCCAAACCGTACTGTGTTGGCTGATTCCCACTATAGGGCCGACCCAAACCGTACTGTGCTGACTGATTCCCACTATAGGGCCGACCCAAACCGTACTGTGCTGACTGATTCCCACTATAGGGCCGACCCAAACCGTACTGTGCTGACTGATTCCCATTATAGGGCCGACCCAAACCCGTACTGTGCTGACTGATTCCCATTATAGGGCCGACCCAAACCGTACTGTGCTGACTGATTCCCACTATAGGGCCGACCCAAACCGTACTGTGCTGACTGATTCCCACTATAGGGCCGACCCAAACCGTACTGTGCTGACTGATTCCCATTATAGGGCCGACCCAAACCCGTACTGTGCTGACTGATTCCCATTATAGGGCCGACCCAAACCCTTACTGTGCTGACTGATTCCCATTATAGGGCCGACCCAAACCCTTACTGTGCTGACTGATTCCCATTATAGGGCCGACCCAAACCGTACTGTGCTGACTGATTCCCATTATAGGGCCGACCCAAACCCGTACTGTGCTGACTGATTCCCATTATAGGGCCGACCCAAACCCGTACTGTGCTGACTGATTCCCATTATAGGGCCGACCCAAACCCTTACTGTGCTGACTGATTCCCATTATAGGGCCGACCCAAACCCGTACTGTGCTGACTGATTCCCATTATAGGGCCGACCCAAACCCGTACTGTGCTGACTGATTCCCACTATAGGGCCGACCCAAACCCTTACTGTGCTGACTGATTCCCACTATAGGGCCGACCCAAACCCTTACTGTGCTGGCTGGAAATCATTACATTACCATCACCAGGTATACTGAAGCATCGTATTGTGTCTTCATATTGTGTGCAGGAAGGAAATCAACAAGACATCTCTCTAAGTTAGGGACTTTTATTTATGTTTTTAACACTAATTCACAAACAAAATACAAGAAGAAAAAAGAAAAACAACCAATTTCAACATATTGGTCTAGATTTAAAACAACTGTATTCAACTTGTAAATTCTGTTATTGGAGACAAGATTTATTTCATGATCCTCGAATTAACATTTTTTAAAAAGAACCTAATTTTAAATGAATCTGTTTTATGTTCATTTCAGAAATGACATTTTAGATCATTGTGTTACAGCAGTAGTATATAGAGGATTTAGTATGAAACGGATTAATATACATTTCTATATGCTTTGCAAAGCATGTTAGACAAAAGACAAAAGCATCACTGAGCTTCTTCATATTGTTACGCTTAGCAACACGCGTGTTCCAAACGCATCCCTATTCCCTACTACACAGTGGACTACTTTAGACCTCCTGGTCAAAAGCAGTGCACTATATAGTGAATAGCGTGCCATTTCAGACGCAACCTTAGACTTCTCAATCCATATAAATAGAGGGATTCGTAGTATCCCTACAGAATGACATCCTAACTGTTCCCCTAAAGGGTGTCCTGTGTCTTTCTACTCCAGACCTGCTGAATTTCATTGTTACACCAACGTTGTTTATTAATCAAAGTAGTACAAAGCCATGAAAAAGATATCAGTTTAAAGGCACAAGAGACTTGCTCCACTCTCAGAGACCACTAAAATGAACCACGACAAGACAACAACAACAAAACACTAGTCAAATTAATACATCAGTCAACTTGGCCTGCCAAGTCTCCCCACTAGAGGGCACTCTCGCTCCAGCAACAGGAGACGCTGCACCGCAAACACTAGGACACAGCCAAGGCCCTTTTCTAGAACCCCTGTCCAACACTCCCAGCCTCTAACTCTCTGGTGTGTTTTTGCCGATCTGAAGGGGGACTGGATAGGTGTAAGCAATATGCAGATTGCTTCAAGTCATCAACATGTAGGCTGCCCTGATAGAGTCACAGTCTTAAACCTATCCTGTTCCTTCAGATCTGTGACCACCATAATGGTAGGGGTTAAGGTTCATGGTAGGGGTTCGTCTTAAGATTGGGCTACAGTGTTGTTTGCAAACACTCCTCGAGTCAAATCCAGAATGTGCAGAGCCCCACATTCACGTTGTTTGTGTGGGGTCAATGGCTTAAAGAGACTGCTTGAGGAGTTTACGATTCAGTGAAAAGAATCAAGATAAAGTTTGGACCTTTAGGGAAACAGTCGCTGTGGCCAATGCCCCAAAATGGAGGAGTCCTGCTCCCAAACTGAATGAGTAGGTAACTTCAGGGGGTTCCTGTTTGAAATGACCAGGGCATGGTTCTAGAATTCACCGTAGAACCTCAAAAGATGAAGACGAAAGACGGGCGGGAGTCGATCGCCACGGGGGAATGTGAGTTAACAGCGGACTTTGCTGCTTGTGTTTTCAGATCCGTTTCACTGCTGCGACGTCAGGAGGATCATCTAAGCAGAGGCCAATCACCACACCACACCTCCCACACAAGACCCAACATCATGCTAAACCCATACAGTCCTAGAGGAGATTTACATACATTCCATCTAAGAAGAGCTTCCTTTCAGAGACTTGCCAGCTAGGCATTGCATATCCTGTTTCAATGGAGCCTTAACAGAGTAGTCAGGAAGAGAAAGGCCTGCATAGGCAGTTCATCATGCTCATGTTTTCAAAGGACATTAGTACATTCTATTGGTCAGCAGCTACAGTATCCCACTGAGTCATCACCTATGCTGAGGTTTATCCACCTAGCTAAGGTACAACCCATCGTCTACCCTTACCCTCTCTATCTACCGTATATCTACTGTATATCTATGTCCATCCACAACACTTGGTCTTAGTTCTGTTGAAACACACAAACCAATCTAGACATATAGGGAGGATTTTGTTTGACTACTAACATGGATCTCTTCCCACACAGACACACACAATCCCAACACACACTCTCACACGCCAGGCGCCCACAGGGGCCACAGCGGGGGGGTGCTCTGTAGCTGGGGCTGTGTGAACGGTGGATTTGAGTCAGCGTGTTGTGTTTTGTTGTTGCTGAATGGACTTTTAGCAGACAAACTCCTGTCTCATGCGGATGATCTGCAGCAGGGCGGCTTGGACGTCCTCATCCATGTGGCCCTGGGAGAAACAACAACGGTTTGAGATCATCCAATGGTCCCCTATTTCACAGTTATGTCAGCAGTGTGGGCTATGGGCCAGTCTTACTGGTGTTGTCAGCAGTGTGGGCTATGGGCCAGACTTACTGGGGTCGTCAGCAGTGTGGGCTATGGGCCAGTCTTACTGGTGTCGTCAGCAGTGTGGGCTATGGGCCAGTCTTACTGGTGTTGTCAGCAGTGTGGGCTATGGGCCAGACTTACTAGGGTCGTCAGCAGTGTGGGCTATGGGCCAGTCTTACTGGTGTCGTCAGCAGTGTTGGCTATGGGCCAGTCTTACTGGGGTCGTCAGCAGTGTGGGCTATGGGCCAGACTTACTGGTGTCGTCAGCAGTGTGGGCTATGGGCCAGTCTTACTGGTGTCGTCAGCAGTGTGGGCTATGGGCCAGTCTTACTGGTGTCGTCAGCAGTGTTGGCTATGGGCCAGTCTTACTGGGGTCGTCAGCAGTGTTGGCTATGGGCCAGTCTTACTGGGGTTGTCAGCAGTGGGGGCTATGGGCCAGTCTTACTGGTGTCGTCAGAAGTGGGGGCTATGGGCCAGTCTTACTGGTGTCGTCAGAAGTGGGGGCTATGGGCCAGTCTTACTGGTGTCGTCAGCAGTGTGGGCTACGGGCCAGTCTTACTGGTGTCGTCAGCAGTGGGGGCTATGGCCCAGTCTTACTGGTGTCGTCAGCAGTGTGGGCTAAGGGCCAGTCTTACTGGGGTTGTCAGCAGTGTGAGATATGGGCCAGTCTTACTGGGGTCGTCAGCAGTGTGGGCTAAGGGCCAGTCTTACTGGGGTCGTCAGCAGTGTGGGCTAAGGGCCAGTCTTACTGGGGTCGTCAGCAGTGTGGGCTATGGGCCAGACTTACTGGGGTCGTCAGCAGTGTGGGCTATGGGCCAGACTTACTGGGGTCGTCAGCAGTGTGGGCTATGGGCCAGTTTTACTGGGGTCGTCAGCAGTGTGGGCTATGGGCCAGTCTTACTGGGGTCGTCAGCAGTGTTGGCTATGGGCCAGTCTTACTGGGGTCGTCAGCAATGTGGGCTATGGGCCAGTCTTACTGGGGTCGTCAGCAGTGTGGGCTATGGGCCAGTCTTACTGGGGTCGTCAGCAGTGTGGGCTATGGGCCAGTCTTACTGGGGTCGTCAGCAGTGTGGGCTATGGGCCAGTCTTACTGGTGTCGTCAGCAGTGTTGGCTATGGGCCAGTCTTACTGGGGTCGTCAGCAGTGTGGGCTAAGGGCCAGTCTTACTGGCGTCGTCAGCAGTGTGGGCTATGGGCCAGTCTTACTGGTGTCGTCAGCAGTGTGGGCTATGGGCCAGTCTTACTGGTGTCGTCAGCAGTGTGGGCTATGGGCCAGTCTTACTGAGATCGTCAGCAGTGCGGGCTATGGGCCAGTCTTACTGGTGTCTTCAGCAGTGTGGGCTACGTGAGAGTCTTACTGGTGTCGTCAGCAGTGTGGGCTACGGGCCAATCTTACTGGTGTCTTCAGCAGTGTGGGCTACGTGAGAGTCTTACTGGTGTCGTCAGCAGTGTGGGCTACGGGCCAGTCTTACTGGTGTCTTCAGCAGTGTGGGCTACGGGCCAATCTTACTGGTGTCTTCAGCAGTGTGGGCTACGTGAGAGTCTTACTGGTGACGTCAGCAGTGTGGGCTATGGGCCAGTCTACTGGTGTCGTCAGCAGTGTGGGCTATGGGACAGTCTTACTGGTGTCGTCAGCAGTGTGGGCTATGGGCCAGTCTTACTGGTGTCTTCAGCAGTGTGGGCTACGTGAGAGTCTTACTGGTGTCGTCAGCAGTGTGGGCTACGGGCCAATCTTACTGGTGTCTTCAGCAGTGTGGGCTACGTGAGAGTCTTACTGGTGACGTCAGCAGTGTGGGCTATGGGCCAGTCTACTGGTGTCGTCAGCAGTGTGGGCTATGGGACAGTCTTACTGGTGTCGTCAGCAGTGTGGGCTATGGGCCAGTCTTACTGGTGTCTTCAGCAGTGTGGGCTATGGGCCAGTCTTACTGGTGTCGTCAGCAGTGTGGGCTATGGGCCAGTCTACTGGTGTCGTCAGCCTCTGACATTTAGGACACTATCGTATCAACAATCACATATTTTCAGATATATTATTTGTCTTCAGGAATTTGCTGGGCAACAAAAATGCAAGAGATGCCAGGGAGGCTGGAGTGTTATATTTTACTGTAACTAGAAACAAATGACTAAAAGAAACACACACTGACCTGTGCTGCACTGAGGAGATGAGTTCTATAAATTGAAACCACCTCTCTGTGTTGACTCTCAGCATCCTGTGAAGAGAGAGGGGGAGAGAGAGGAGGGAGAGGAGGGAGAGGGGGAGAGAGAGAGAGTAAGAGAGAGTAAGAGAGAGTAAGAGTGAGAGTGAGAGAGGGAGAGAGAGGGAGAGAGAGAGAGATGTGATGAGTACAGGCCCACTATGGGCTGACCTGGCAGACATTACACAAAGGGACTCCGCCTGCCTGGCTCCACCTTACCATGCACCTCTGAAATACGCCCGTCTTTCACAGCAAAATAGATGGCATCCATATTTTCCTGAAGACTGCCAACATCGAACGAAAGAGCCAAGAGAGCGAACTCCAAATGAAAACGTGGCCCCGACCGTGGGTTCACATGAGAGCATGAGTAATGACGTTCTCAGGATTCTAATATGGACCTCATTTTCTTTTCATCTGGGTTCTGGCTAGCCGCTAGACACGACTTCAAAAAAAGTACACCAGTTCATTCTCTGCCTCCATCATTTCAAAGGCTCAGAGTGAGCTGACAGAGAGGAAGGCAGAGGTCGTCCTTGAAAATCAGGTGCACAGACAAATGTTTTGTGGAGTCTCGCATCGTTTCCAGCTCAGCGGTAAATCGGCGGTAATACCCACACAGCGAGAGTGTTACTGTAATTATACGACAGACAAATAGTCTTTGGTTTGCACTGTAAGAGCACTGACACAGATGTTCTTTCTGATGTACTGATATATCCACAGGGAAACGGTTCATATCCACTAACTCACTGTGGGAGGAGGATCAATCATGTCTGGACCAAACCTCCATGTCATCAAGGTAATTAACGAAGATAATAACATCCCATTATCGGTAACTAACGCTGGACTGAAAAAAATGCTTTCGTCCCTACTAACGAGGCTCATTATGTTTGGGAGCCAGAGAGTACCGAGTGACTGATTATGGTGTTAGTGCAGCGTATTGACATGACACCATGTTATAGGTCATCGTCTGTCATGAGTATAAAATGTCAATACAATCATGTACACTATGTAGGCAAGTCAATTGTTACAGCTTCACACAACGTAAGGGACCACAACAGAAATAAGTCATTTACTTTGTGTCATCCCTGACAAGTTTTAAAAATCTACAGGTATATTCTGTGTGTATGTATATAAATATATATATACACACTCACAGCCAGCTGCTGCTGCAGGCTCTTGATCTGGGCCTGGAGTGTGTCTATGTGCTGCATCTGTCTCTTATTGGGTGCAGCGTTGCCAGCGTACGCCAGCTGGGACAGACCATTGAGGGCCTGCTTCAGTCTCTCCACGTCCGTCAGCAGCTCGCTGATCTGAAACACACAAAGCTGTTAGCACCAGAACACACATAACCATCTACATATTTAGAAAACCTCATATCAACAGACCAAAGTATTGCCTGCCAAACTTCTTAACAGAACTAAAAACGGAGAATTTGAGATCTTACCAAATGTAAATACTACCGTACTTTTACCATATATAGTACCAGTCAAAAGTTGAGACACCAACTCATTCCAGAGTTATTATTTTTTTTACTATTTTCTACATTGTAGAATAATAGTGAAGACATCAAAACTATGAAATATCACATATGGAATCATGTAGTAACCAAAAAAGTGTTAAACAAATCAAAATGTATTTGAGATTCTTCGAAGTAGCCACCCTTTACCTTGATGACCGCTTTTTTTCAATGTAGAAAATTGTAGAAATAAAGAAAAACCCTTGAATGAGTAGGTGTGTCAACTTTTGTCTGGAACTGCACATTTATGTTGATTTTATTCATATTAAAAATGGCCGACAATTCAATGCAGAATATTTCTCCTACCTTTTTGTCTTTGACCTCTGTCTGCTCCGCCGACATCTGGATCCTCCTCTGAAACTCCCCGATGGTGCTGAGCGACTCCTCGTACCTCTCCTTCAGCTCCCGGATCTCCTTATCCATGGTGTTGCTCTTCTCCTGCAGGGCCTCAGTTTCCACCCTGGCCCTGGACTTGTCCTCTCTGGCCCTGCCCTCGTCCTCCCTGGCCTGGGCCACCTCATGGTGGAGCACCTCGCACTGCTCCGCCAGCCCAGATAGCCTCTCCCCCAACGCCGCTGTCTCTTCCTGCAGACGCTGCTTCTCGGCCTTCAGCTGGCTTAACTGGTCCTCTCTTCCTCCAAGTTCGTCCAGGGCCTGGGTGGCCCGGAGCAGCTCTGACTGCAGGGCTGCCACGTTCTGGGCCCTCTGGTCGCTGGTCTCCTGCTCCTGGCGAAGGGAAGCAAGTAGCTGGGCCACCTGCCCCTCCAGGGCCTCCTTGGCCTGAGCATGCTGCTGCAGGAGGACGGCCTGGTCCCCGGAGCATCGCTGGAGCTCCTTCTCCAAGGCGCAGGCTCTCTGGGCCTCCCCACGCTGAGCCTCCCTGGCTTTCTGGCACTCGTCCTGGGCTTCGTGGATGGTGTCCCTCAGGGCCTGGTGCTCGGCCTCATAGTGTTCCAGCCGGGTTGACTCGGATTCCAGGCGCTGCTGCAGGCTCTGGATGTCAGTGTTACACAGGGCGTTCTGCTCCTCCAGCTCGGCCCTCTGCACAGTCACGTCTTTGTACTGCTGCTCCAGGTCTACCAACCTCAGCGTCAGCTCCTCCATTTTACCCCTGTACTCATCTTCCACCTCCTTGTGCTTTTCACTGGCGACAAAGCCTGTCTCCATTCTCTGCTGCACAGACTCCATCTGCACTTTCAGTTTCTCTTTCTCGTGCTTGTGACGTTCCCCCTCCAACTTCTCCTGGTTGTACTTCTCTTGCATCTCCGAGAGCTTTCCTGTCAAGTCTTTCAGCTTGGTGTTGTAGGAGTTCTCCCTTTCCTCTATGGCAGTCAACGGAACAAACTTGGCCTGGATAGCTTCCTGGATGGTGTCTAGTTCTTTCTTCTGCGCCTCCATTTCTTGGTGAAGCTTTACTGTCCCATCTTGGGCAGACTGGTAGCTTGCCAACGCCTCTTTGGCACGATGCTCCGCCTCAACAACAGCATTGCTCAACTTAACCCTTACAGCTTCATGGTCTATAAGGCACACATAGTCATTTTCTATCATCACCTGAACATTCTCCAGCTTCTCTTTCAACTCTGCACTACCCTCTTTCACCTTCTGCAACTCTTCCTCACTTTCTTTGCTCTCCTTCTCCACTTTGGAGAGCTCAGCCTTGGCCTTCTCCAAAGCAGCACTCAGCTCCGAATTCACTTGCTCATGTTTCTCTCTGGACACGTACTCTCCATTTAGGCTCTGTTTCAGAGACTGGTTCTTGGCAGTGACCTGGGCCAGCTCCTTCTCTCTCTCTTCAAACCTCTTCTGGAGCACTTCCAGTTCCTTCACCAGTTCAGCGTTGCGAGCATTCAAGGCACCCACTTCGCTCCGGAACTTCTCAGAGGGCACGGTAGCGCTCTGTAGGCTAGTGACGCTCTCACACAGGGTGACCCTCTCCATTTGTAGCATCTGGATCTGCACCTCGGCCTGGCCGTTCCTTTCTGCGGCCTCCACCAGCCTCTCTTCCAGCTCCTCCACAGCTCTCTCCAGGGCGCTCTTGGCCTCTTCATGGGCCTTGAGGGGGATGAAGTTGGCCTCCACCCTGCTGTTGAGCTCCTCCAGCTGCTCCTGGAGCATCTCCCGCTCCTCCTCGCTCTCCTCTACCTGGCGGATCAGTGCCTGGCTCTTGGCAGTTATGTCCGCCAGCCTCCTCTTCATGGAGGAACTCTGTTCCTCCAGGGTCGTCCTCATCCTCTCATGCTCCTGCAGGGGGACCGCCCCTGTCCCGGCCTGGGTTTGCTGGCTGTCCATTTCCCTGTGTAGCTCAGCCACCTCCTCCAGCACACGGTCATAGTCCTCCCGCAGCTCTGCCAGCTGACGCTCCTTCTCATCCACCGCATTGCTCAGCAGGTTCTTCATGTTGTCGAACTTCTCTGCCGGCACAACCTTCTCTCCCTGCCGTGCCCGGGTCTCCTTAATGAGGGCCTCCATGTCCAGCACAGCCTCTGCCAGCTCATCCCGCTCCTCCCGCAAGGCGGTCAGCTCCAGGCCCAGCCGCTCTGCCTCCACCGCCAGCTGGCCCTCGCTGCTCTTGTACTCTTCCAGGGCCTTCTCACTCTGCTTCAGGTGGTTACGCACGCGCCCCACCTCGGCCGAGGCGCCCTCGTACTTGGCCTTGACATCGTGGAGCTGAGCACGGAGCTCGTCGGCCGCCTGGCCTCCTAGGTGCTCCTTGACCGCCACCACGTGGGCCTGGAGCTGCTTGACCTTGGCTTCAGAATCCAACATCCTCTTCTGGACATCCCCCAGTGCCTCCTCCAGCTCCTGGACCTGCCGGTCTGCCTGCCGTTGGATGGTCTCCCGGCTCTGGACCAGCTCTTGGCACTCCTGGCTTTTGCGGGCCAGTGCCGCCTGCAGGCGAAGAGCCTCTTCCTCGGCAGTCTGCTGCCGCCTCCTCACCGTCTCCAGCTCGCGCCGCAGGGCCTCCACCTCCTCGACTGGGTCCCAGCCCACGCCAGGACGTCCCGCAAGCTCCAGGGGACGGGACAGTGAGTGTGAAAGACCGGACGACTGCAGCACCTACAGCAGGAACAAAAGTTTCATGTGTGTGGAATGATTGTGCAATTTACATACACTTCGCACACCTATTTCTCACTCACAGCAGTGTCAGTCCAATATTGGCTTTGCAATGAGAGTCAGTTCCACTATAGCGACACGAGAATACTGAGAAGATGTGAAGGCTACAATAGGATAACAAAAATATCAATTTAAAAGTTGAGCCCAAAATCTAAAAAATACCTGCAGTGGTTTAAGAGAATAAATCTCTCATTTGCTGGGGGGCAAACAGCTGACAGGACGAAATGAGAATTCAGCCGTTTATTTGGCTGTCAGAGAGCTGATAAGCTCATGGTTGCTGACTGGACTAGAATACACAGCAGATATGGTCTGCGTGTTTTTCATACTTCATGAGTTTCCTTGTCATTGCGGTCCATAATGCTCTAGAAAAACGAAGAAGTCAGGTTTACCTGCGCTGAATCCAGGCTGTGAGATTGTTTGACGAGGACATTGTCTTTTCCTGCCAGAACAAATACGGAGATGATTCAGAAGAGGTATTTTTTTTAATTCAGATCCTCTGATTGGATCTCTTATTCTCTGATATCTCACATTTAAAGAGAGCTCCCTCACCTTTGATAACAGACTGGCCAGAGTAGTCCCCCTGAAAACACATAGAACATACAGTATGTTCACATTCACGCACAACCTTAGACAACCTGAGCAAGAGCTCTTAGTAGTATTATTATTATGTAAAAACCCCATGATGATTTCAGATGCTGTAGCAGGTTTGGCATTTGGCTGTGGTCCCTCACCATGTGGCTCCTGAGCTGAACCTTGACGGTCTCTGGGGCCCGAGCCCCCTCCTCCCTGTCTTTGGCACTCAGTAAGAGCTTCAGCTGTTCCCTCTAATTCAGCACAAACACAACGTGGAGCTTTAGAACAGATCAACAGCCTGACAACTTTAGTTGCATTTGAGGACGATAACTTTCAGATGAATACAGCTATGGCCTGGTATCCAATCAAATATTTCCACATTCTCACAAACACCCACAAACAAACAGGCATGCTAATTCAACTCTCTAATCTATAGGTAAAATGTTCCATTTTTTCTTCCCACCCCAAACAATTGAGTTGTGTGGCTGTCCTCACCTCTTTATGGATGCATTCCACTGTATGTTTTTCCTGCACAGGATATAGAGGATTACAAGTTAAGTATCAGAGGGTTTGACAAACAACTCATTACCATATATAGTGCCTGTCACCGTCCAAGTTCTTATGTTTCTCTTGAAGCACAAACTGTGTTTGATTCCCCTCTCAGTGACTTTCCGTGTTAGTCAAGAAGTTGTCTACACTACTTTCTGTGTGTGTGTGTGTGTGTACCTGGCTGAGCTGCTGCTGCAGTAGTTTGACCTTGTCCATCAGAGTCCTCTGCTCCAGGTGAAACTTCCTCAGAGTCTCCTGCTGGCTCTCGTTCTGTCTCTCCAGGTCCTGACAAACATTAGAAGTCACAATCCATTTACAAGTCAAATCACACAAATCTCTTAAGTAACCCTTCTCCAAGCCAGAACAGCCCATAGGGCAGGATCCTATCAAATGTTTCTGTAGCATGAGTCAGCTTGAAGTACATGTACAGGATGCTGGGCAGGATGCTAGTCTGTCACAGGGCCTTAACACGTCAGCATCCCTCTGTTTGGCTGGCTCCTAGCTGAACTCGGCAACCCGAACCGAACGAGAGTTGCTTGCATACTCCCTTAAAAGACATTCGCTTTAAAAATGAGAAAAACGCAGCAATGGTACTGTTTGTTCATTTTGAGATGCCGTAGCCAGTATACATTTACTGAAGATACCTGGAGAAATTCATTTTGACGTTTTTGCCGAGAAAATCATAGTCGTGGAAATGTAACATCTAACTAAGATGTTTGGTGCAATATTTCTCAATGAAAAATTGGGCATGAAAACGAATAGTCTCTCATTGAAGAACTACTACTGTTGACCAATCACAGACGAAGGGGCGTAGACCTTGGCTCCGAACTTGGCTTGCCTCTAGAAAACATTGTGTGCCCGAACAGCCCGAAAAAACCCTCACCGAAGTCCAAAACTAACAAAAATGGCACGAAATATTACATATGCACAAACTCTTCCCGAATTGTTTCAGTTGGGAAGCATACGGACGCCTTTACCCACAATCCATCTTCTTAATGCTGAGTGCCAAACACAGCGGCATCAGGTCCCTTTTTAGAGTCTTTGGTATGACTTGACCTGGGATCAAACCCCCAACATTCCAATCTCAGGGCGGACAGTAACCGCTGAGTTGAAAACATCTATAGATCTGTTTAATTAGATCCAACAGTAAATATAAATTCACTAGTACCTTCAATTATCCTGGACTTTGTAGAATCATGTCACGCTGATGCTCAGGCCAGCCTATACATTCCCCTATATACTGCTGGGTACATCTTGCTTAATGTCCTCATACATTCAGACCGGGTAATTACATCCCTGTCCATCACAAAGGACTACGAGGAGCTGGCCTATCAAATTCAATATTGAACATATGCAGAGAAAAACAATTGTACTCACCCTCACGTTGGCTTCGGCCTGTTCAGTCATCTCCACTGAGTGCTGTGGACACACAGGTTATCATTTAGCCATGATGGACCGGGAGGGGGGGGGCTGATGGCTAGTGGTAGCAGGGTAAGAGATTTCCTTATATACAGTTTCTCTGGTGGTAGTTACATTAGGGAATGAACTGCGATTATCCATCTCGTCACTAGGTGGCAGTAATGTCCAACTGAATGTCGGAGTGTGAGTCACTTGGCCTCCACAGGAAACAGTGTAAAACATGACAACTCACTGTTTACCACATGGTAATACACCATTAAGCAAACAGCTTCAACACAACAGTGATTTTGTAAAAACACTTGTGACCGTCTCTATTCAAAATTAAATCAATGAGTGGTGAATGATGTCAGATTCCATATTAAATCAATGAGTGGTGAATGTGGTCAGATTCCATATTAAATCAATGAGTGGTGAATGATGTCAGATTCCATATTAAATCAATGAGTGGTGAATGTGGTCAGATTCCATATTAAATCAATGAGTGGTGAATGTGGTCAGATTCCATATTAAATCAATGAGTGGTGAATGTGGTCAGATTCAATATTAAATCAATGAGTGGTGAATGTGGTCAGATTCAATAGAGCAGAAACTGAACATAAGTGGTATTGTTGGGATCGGCTTGTTCAGAACTCACAGATACCGTCTATTGCTCCATGTATGTATACAGAACACATGACCCAGGAAGTGCCTTGACGAGGAAGCGTTAACAGAATCAATAATAAAAACCCATCCTATTTGCTTGATGGGGCTCACGTCAAACTTTTGGTAAGCCTATGAGCCGGCTCACCTTTTCAACAACGGATTCACCCAGAGGAAATAACAGTAGAAATGTCAAGTGATTACTATACAGCTCAACAATAACAACTACAGTCTAATCAACAGCTCAAAGGGCAACACAGCAGGAGAGGCATTGCCCTAGGATCTAGGAGATATTGTCTGTGGAGATGTGTGTAGTTTTAAATCTGATAGTTAAATCTCCGTGCACAGAAATCAGTGTGAAGGTTGGCGATTAAAGTGAGCGATGCGATGTTTGTTACCTGTCGCTTTTTCTGCTCCATCTTGGCAGCTTCTTTTGCTGTGGACACGATGAGAAACAATTAACGGGTCCGTTTACACACGTCAGAGCAGCCCGTCACTCATGTCGTTGATGATTTAAATCTATACAATGTGTTTTCTCATCCCCAAGTCTTCAGGAGACTGAAGAGAGAAGTTGAAATGAGGTGATACAAGGACAGTACTTTCACACGGGCACAAAGATTTTATGCAACAAAAAAAAATAAAGCAATTATGCCAAAGTAATGATGATTAAAGGCTTGATGAGAAACCAATCTCAAATGAGCACTGAGCGTGAAAACAAACAACAGGTGTGGGAGAAATCCGATGAAGCCATCTAAAGCCGCCTCCCACAAACCAAGGACATCAATTTGCCACAACAAGATAATTGTTAAGTAGGGTAAATGACTGATGGTGCACCAGATACTAGGAGAACAGGCAATTCTAGTTTCTGACAAATGTAGACTAAAGTGCTAAAGAGTAGAATTTGATTAGATGCAATTTACCAAGGGTTATAGTTGAATGGGGCCCCTTTACCTAGGGTTCTAGTTGAGTGGGCCCTTTACCTAGGGTTCTAGTTGAGTGGGGCCTTTACCTAGGGTTCTAGTTGAGTGGGCCCTTTACCTAGGGTTCTAGTTGAGTGGGCCCTTTACCTAGGGTTCTAGTTGAGTGGGGCCCCTTTACCTAGGGTTCTAGTTGAGTGGGGCCCCTTTACCTAGGGTTCTAGTTGAGTGGGGCCCCTTTACCTAGGGTTCTAGTTGAGTGGGGCCCCTTTACCTAGGGTTCTAGTTGAGTGGGGCCCCTTTACCTAGGGTTCTAGTTGAGTGGGGCCCCTTTACCTAGGGTTCTAGTTGAGTGGGTTCTCTTTACCTAGGGTTCTAGTTGAGTGGGGCCTTTACCTAGGGTTCTAGTTGAGTGGGGCCTTTACCTAGGGTTCTAGTTGAGTGGGTTCTCTTTACCTAGGGTTCTAGTTGAGTGGGGCCCCTTTACCTAGGGTTCTAGTTGAGTGGGGCCCCTTTACCTAGGGTTCTAGTTGAGTGGGGCCCCTTTACCTAGGGTTCTAGTTGAGTGGGGCACCTTTACCTAGGGTTCTAGTTGAGTGGGGCCCCTTTACCTAGGGTTCTAGTTGAGTGGGGCCCCTTTACCTAGGGTTCTAGTTGAGTGGGGCCCCTTTACCCAGGGTTCTAGTTGAGTGGGGCCCCTTTACCTAGGGTTCTAGTTGAGTGGGCCCTTTACCTAGGGTTCTAGTTGAGTGGGGCCCCTTTACCCAGGGATCTAGTTGAGTGGGCCCCTTTACCTAGGGTTCTAGTTGAGTGGGCCCTTTACCCAGGGTTCTAGTTGAGTGGGCCCTTTACCCAGGGTTCTAGTTGAGTGGGCCCTTTACCTAGGGTTCTAGTTGAGTGGGCCCTTTACCTAGGGTTCTAGTTGAGTGGGCCCTTTACCTAGGGTTCTAGTTGAGTGGGCCCTTTACCCAGGGTTCTAGTTGAGTGGGCCCTTTACCCAGGGTTCTAGTTGAGTGGGCCCTTCACCCAGGGTTCTAGTTGAGTGGGGCCTTTACCTAGGGTTCTAGTTGAGTGGGCCCTTTACCTAGGGTTCTAGTTGAGTGGGCCCTTTACCTAGGGTTCTAGTTGAGTGGGCCCTTTACCTAGGGTTCTAGTTGAGTGGGCCCTTTACCTAGGGTTCTAGTTGAGTGGGCCCTTTACCTAGGGTTCTAGTTGAGTGGGCCCTTTACCTAGGGTTCTAGTTGAGTGGGCCCTTTACCTAGGGTTCTAGTTGAGTGGGGCCCCTTTACCTAGGGTTCTAGTTGAGTGGGGCCCCTTTACCTAGGGTTCTAGTTGAGTGGGGCCCCTTTACCTAGGGTTCTAGTTGAGTGGGGCACCTTTACCTAGGGTTCTAGTTGAGTGGGGCCCCTTTACCTAGGGTTCTAGTTGAGTGGGGCCCCTTTACCTAGGGTTCTAGTTGAGTGGGGCCCCTTTACCCAGGGTTCTAGTTGAGTGGGGCCCCTTTACCTAGGGTTCTAGTTGAGTGGGCCCTTTACCTAGGGTTCTAGTTGAGTGGGGCCCCTTTACCCAGGGATCTAGTTGAGTGGGCCCCTTTACCTAGGGTTCTAGTTGAGTGGGCCCTTTACCCAGGGTTCTAGTTGAGTGGGCCCTTTACCCAGGGTTCTAGTTGAGTGGGCCCTTTACCTAGGGTTCTAGTTGAGTGGGCCCTTTACCTAGGGTTCTAGTTGAGTGGGCCCTTTACCTAGGGTTCTAGTTGAGTGGGCCCTTTACCTACGGTTCTAGTTGAGTGGGCCCTTTACCCAGGGTTCTAGTTGAGTGGGCCCTTTACCCAGGGTTCTAGTTGAGTGGGCCCTTCACCCAGGGTTCTAGTTGAGTGGGGCCTTTACCTAGGGTTCTAGTTGAGTGGGCCCTTTACCTAGGGTTCTAGTTGAGTGGGCCCTTTACCTAGGGTTCTAGTTGAGTGGGCCCTTTACCTAGGGTTCTAGTTGAGTGGGCCCTTTACCTAGGGTTCTAGTTGAGTGGGCCCTTTACCTAGGGTTCTAGTTGAGTGGGCCCTTTACCTAGGGTTCTAGTTGAGTGGGCCCTTTACCTAGGGTTCTAGTTGAGTGGGGCCCCTTTACCTAGGGTTCTAGTTGAGTGGGGCCCCTTTACCTAGGGTTCTAGTTGAGTGGGCCCTTTACCTAGGGTTCTAGTTGAGTGGGCCCTTTACCTAGGGTTCTAGTTGAGTGGGCCCTTTACCTAGGGTTCTAGTTGAGTGGGGCCCCTTCACCTAGGGTTCTAGTTGAGTGGGGCCCCTTTACCTAGGGTTCTAGTTGAGTGGACCTTTGATAAATGCATACACAAAGTTCACATGAAGGGGATCTGTTGGGGACATTTTATGTACTCTATTTCACATAGCCTTGATAAAAACCCACATTAAAACACTCTGCAAAGCCACATGCCGCGCCGAATGAACAACCTTAACTTCCCTCTGAAAGAAGAATGCTGACACACTTGAACTCAGGTTACCTTCCCTAAAAAGCACAATCCTTTTTTTCACCTTTGCTGCAAATTTCCCCCAGTCCATTTCATTCTGTTAATAACTTTACTTTCTCTGCAGCGTGACTTTTTAACCCAGTGTTTTCAATAGACATGTTATTTTTACGTTTTCCTTGCTCTCATTTTGATCTTCTGGTTGAATGGGTGTTTTCTGCAGTCTCCTGTGGTTTCTGTATTTCTGAGGCACCAGGCTGAGTTACAGCTTACACTGCAGATAGAAACATCTCAGAACCTCTTCATTCTGGGCTAGCTGCTCCTGTCTCCCCCCTACTGAGGCTAAGAAAACATTGAGTTCTCATTTGAAAGACACAGAAAAACATCAAAACCTCCCTCTCCCTGCCAGGCATGGACGGTGATTATAGTATTCGTCGATGAAACAGGTTTCACAGTTTTGAACATTGCTGAAGGTTCAAACAGGAAAATGAAATGTGGCCTTTTGTCCACAGGGCAGCCCTCACACAGGGTGAAAAACACATCTACAGGAGTACCTAGGGCAGCCCTCACACAGGGTGAAAAACACATCTACAGGAGTACCTAGGGCAGCCCTCACACAGGGTGAAAAACACATCTACAGGAGTACCTAGGGCAGCCCTCACACAGGGTGAAAAACACATCTACAGGAGTACCTAGGGCAGCCCTCACACAGGGTGAAAAACACATCTACAGGAGTACCTAGGGCAGCCCTCACACAGGGTGAAAAACACATCTACAGGAGTACCTAGGGCAGCCCTCACACAGGGTGAAAAACACATCTACAGGAGTACCTAGGGCAGCCCTCACACAGGGTGAAAAACACATCTACAGGAGTACCTAGGGCAGCCCTCACACAGGGTGAAAAACACATCTACAGGAGTACCTAGGGCAGCCCTCACACAGGGTGAAAAACACATCTACAGGAGTACCCAGGGCAGCCCTCACACAGGGTGAAAAACACATCTACAGGAGTACCTAGGGCAGCCCTCACACAGGGTGAAAAACACATCTACAGGAGTACCTAGGGCAGCCCTCACACAGGGTGAAAAACACATCTACAGGAGTACCTAGGGCAGCCCTCACACAGGGTGAAAAACACATATACAGGAGTACCTAGGGCAGCCCTCACACAGGGTGAAAAACACATCTACAGGAGTACCTAGGGCAGCCCTCACACAGGGTGAAAAACACATCTACAGGAGTACCTAGGGCAGCCCTCACACAGGGTGAAAAACACATCTACAGGAGTACCTAGGGCAGCCCACACACAGGGTGAAAAACACATCTACAGGAGTACCTAGGGCAGCCCTCACACAGGGTGAAAAACACATCTACAGGAGTACCTAGGGCAGCCCTCACACAGGGTGAAAAACACATCTACAGGAGTACCTAGGGCAGCCCTCACACAGGGTGAAAAACACATCTACAGGAGTACCTAGGGCAGCCCTCACACAGGGTGAAAAACACATCTACAGGAGTACCTAGGGCAGCCCTCACACAGGGTGAAAAACACATCTACAGGAGTACCTAGGGCAGCCCTCACACAGGGTGAAAAACACATCTACAGGAGTACCCAGGGCAGCCCTCACACAGGGTGAAAAACACATCTACAGGAGTACCCAGGGCAGCCCTCACACAGGGTGAAAAACACATCTACAGGAGTACCTAGGGCAGCCCTCACACAGGGTGAAAAACACATCTACAGGAGTACCCAGGGCAGCCCTCACACAGGGTGAAAAACACATCTACATGAGTACCCAGGGCAGCCCTCACACAGGGTGAAAAACACATCTACAGGAGTACCCAGGGCAGCCCTCACACAGGGTGAAAAACACATCTACAGGAGTACCCAAGGCAGCCCTCACACAGGGTGAAAAACACATCTACAGGAGTACCTAGGGCAGCCCTCACACAGGGTGAAAAACACATCTACAGGAGTACCTAGGGCAGCCCTCACACAGGGTGAAAAACACATCTACAGGAGTACCTAGGGCAGCCCTCACACAGGGTGAAAAACACATCTACAGGAGTACCTAGGGCAGCCCTCACACAGGGTGAAAAACACATCTACAGGAGTACCTAGGGCAGCCCTCACACAGGGTGAAAAACACATCTACAGGAGTACCTAGGGCAGCCCTCACACAGGGTGAAAAACACATCTACAGGAGTACCTAGGGCAGCCCTCACACAGGGTGAAAAACACATCTACAGGAGTACCTAGGGCAGCCCTCACACAGGGTGAAAAACACATCTACAGGAGTACCTAGGGCAGCCCTCACACAGGGTGAAAAACACATCTACAGGAGTACCTAGGGCAGCCCTCACACAGGGTGAAAAACACATCTACAGGAGTACCTAGGGCAGCCCTCACACAGGGTGAAAAACACATCTACAGGAGTACCCAGGGCAGCCCTCACACAGGGTGAAAAACACATCTACAGGAGTACCTAGGGCAGCCCTCACACAGGGTGAAAAACACATCTACAGAAGTACCTAGGGCAGCCCTCACACAGGGTGAAAAACACATCTACAGGAGTACCTAGGGCAGCCCTCACACAGGGTGAAAAACACATCTACAGGAGTACCTAGGGCAGCCCTCACACAGGGTGAAAAACACATCTACAGGAGTACCTAGGGCAGCCCTCACACAGGGTGAAAAACACATCTACAGGAGTACCTAGGGCAGCCCTCACACAGGGTGAAAAACACATCTACAGGAGTACCTAGGGCAGCCCACACACAGGGTGAAAAACACATCTACAGGAGTACCTAGGGCAGCCCTCACACAGGGTGAAAAACACATCTACAGGAGTACCTAGGGCAGCCCTCACACAGGGTGAAAAACACATCTACAGGAGTACCTAGGGCAGCCCTCACACAGGGTGAAAAACACATCTACAGGAGTACCTAGGGCAGCCCTCACACAGGGTGAAAAACACATCTACAGGAGTACCTAGGGCAGCCCTCACACAGGGTGAAAAACACATCTACAGGAGTACCTAGGGCAGCCCTCACACAGGGTGAAAAACACATCTACAGGAGTACCTAGGGCAGCCCTCACACAGGGTGAAAAACACATCTACAGGAGTACCTAGGGCAGCCCTCACACAGGGTGAAAAACACATCTACATGAGTACCCAGGGCAGCCCTCACACAGGGTGAAAAACACATCTACAGGAGTACCTAGGGCAGCCCTCACACAGGGTGAAAAACACATCTACAGGAGTACCTAGGGCAGCCCTCACACAGGGTGAAAAACACATCTACAGGAGTACCTAGGGCAGCCCTCACACAGGGTGAAAAACACATCTACAGGAGTACCTAGGGCAGCCCTCACACAGGGTGAAAAACACATCTACAGGAGTACCTAGGGCAGCCCTCACACAGGGTGAAAAACACATCTACAGGAGTACCTAGGGCAGCCCTCACACAGGGTGAAAAACACATCTACAGGAGTACCTAGGGCAGCCCTCACACAGGGTGAAAAACACATCTACAGGAGTACCTAGGGCAGCCCTCACACAGGGTGAAAAACACATCTACAGGAGTACCTAGGGCAGCCCTCACACAGGGTGAAAAACACATCTACAGGAGTACCTAGGGCAGCCCTCACACAGGGTGAAAAACACATCTACAGGAGTACCTAGGGCAGCCCTCACACAGGGTGAAAAACACATCTACATGAGTACCCAGGGCAGCCCTCACACAGGGTGAAAAACACATCTACAGGAGTACCTAGGGCAGCCCTCACACAGGGTGAAAAACACATCTACAGGAGTACCTAGGGCAGCCCTCACACAGGGTGAAAAACACATCTACAGGAGTACCTAGGGCAGCCCTCACACAGGGTGAAAAACACATCTACAGGAGTACCTAGGGCAGCCCTCACACAGGGTGAAAAACACATCTACAGGAGTACCTAGGGCAGCCCTCACACAGGGTGAAAAACACATCTACAGGAGTACCTAGGGCAGCCCTCACACAGGGTGAAAAACACATCTACAGGAGTACCTAGGGCAGCCCTCACACAGGGTGAAAAACACATCTACAGGAGTACCTAGGGCAGCCCTCACACAGGGTGAAAAACACATCTACAGGAGTACCTAGGGCAGCCCTCACACAGGGTGAAAAACACATCTACAGGAGTACCCAGGGCAGCCCTCACACAGGGTGAAAAACACATCTACAGGAGTACCCAGGGCAGCCCTCACACAGGGTGAAAAACACATCTACAGGAGTACCCAGGGCAGCCCTCACACAGGGTGAAAAACACATCTACAGGAGTACCCAGGGCAGCCCTCACACAGGGTGAAAAACACATCTACAGGAGTACCTAGGGCAGCCCTCACACAGGGTGAAAAACACATATACAGGAGTACCTAGGGCAGCCCTCACACAGGGTGAAAAACACATCTACAGGAGTACCTAGGGCAGCCCTCACACAGGGTGAAAAACACATCTACAGGAGTACCTAGGGCAGCCCTCACACAGGGTGAAAAACACATCTACAGGAGTACCTAGGGCAGCCCACACACAGGGTGAAAAACACATCTACAGGAGTACCTAGGGCAGCCCTCACACAGGGTGAAAAACACATCTACAGGAGTACCTAGGGCAGCCCTCACACAGGGTGAAAAACACATCTACAGGAGTACCTAGGGCAGCCCTCACACAGGGTGAAAAACACATCTACAGGAGTACCTAGGGCAGCCCTCACACAGGGTGAAAAACACATCTACAGGAGTACCTAGGGCAGCCCTCACACAGGGTGAAAAACACATCTACAGGAGTACCTAGGGCAGCCCTCACACAGGGTGAAAAACACATCTACAGGAGTACCTAGGGCAGCCCTCACACAGGGTGAAAAACACATCTACAGGAGTACCCAGGGCAGCCCTCACACAGGGTGAAAAACACATCTACAGGAGTACCTAGGGCAGCCCTCACACAGGGTGAAAAACACATCTACAGAAGTACCCAGGGCAGCCCTCACACAGGGTGAAAAACACATCTACAGGAGTACCTAGGGCAGCCCTCACACAGGGTGAAAAACACATCTACAGGAGTACCTAGGGCAGCCCTCACACAGGGTGAAAAACACATCTACAGGAGTACCTAGGGCAGCCCTCACACAGGGTGAAAAACACATCTACAGGAGTACCTAGGGCAGCCCTCACACAGGGTGAAAAACACATCTACAGGAGTACCTAGGGCAGCCCTCACACAGGGTGAAAAACACATCTACAGGAGTACCTAGGGCAGCCCTCACACAGGGTGAAAAACACATCTACAGGAGTACCTAGGGCAGCCCTCACACAGGGTGAAAAACACATCTACAGGAGTACCTAGGGCAGCCCTCACACAGGGTGAAAAACACATCTACATGAGTACCCAGGGCAGCCCTCACACAGGGTGAAAAACACATCTACAGGAGTACCTAGGGCAGCCCTCACACAGGGTGAAAAACACATCTACAGGAGTACCCAGGGCAGCCCTCACACAGGGTGAAAAACACATCTACAGGAGTACCTAGGGCAGCCCTCACACAGGGTGAAAAACACATCTACAGGAGTACCTAGGGCAGCCCTCACACAGGGTGAAAAACACATCTACAGGAGTACCTAGGGCAGCCCTCACACAGGGTGAAAAACACATCTACAGGAGTACCTAGGGCAGCCCTCACACAGGGTGAAAAACACATCTACAGGAGTACCTAGGGCAGCCCTCACACAGGGTGAAAAACACATCTACAGGAGTACCTAGGGCAGCCCTCACACAGGGTGAAAAACACATCTACAGGAGTACCTAGGGCAGCCCTCACACAGGGTGAAAAACACATCTACAGGAGTACCTAGGGCAGCCCTCACACAGGGTGAAAAACACATCTACAGGAGTACCTAGGGCAGCCCTCACACAGGGTGAAAAACACATCTACAGGAGTACCTAGGGCAGCCCTCACACAGGGTGAAAAACACATCTACAGGAGTACCTAGGGCAGCCCTCACACAGGGTGAAAAACACATCTACATGAGTACCCAGGGCAGCCCTCACACAGGGTGAAAAACACATCTACAGGAGTACCTAGGGCAGCCCTCACACAGGGTGAAAAACACATCTACAGGAGTACCCAGGGCAGCCCTCACACAGGGTGAAAAACACATCTACAGGAGTACCTAGGGCAGCCCTCACACAGGGTGAAAAACACATCTACAGGAGTACCTAGGGCAGCCCTCACACAGGGTGAAAAACACATCTACAGGAGTACCTAGGGCAGCCCTCACACAGGGTGAAAAACACATCTACAGGAGTACCTAGGGCAGCCCTCACACAGGGTGAAAAACACATCTACAGGAGTACCTAGGGCAGCCCTCACACAGGGTGAAAAACACATCTACAGGAGTACCTAGGGCAGCCCTCACACAGGGTGAAAAACACATCTACAGGAGTACCTAGGGCAGCCCTCACACAGGGTGAAAAACACATCTACAGGAGTACCTAGGGCAGCCCTCACACAGGGTGAAAAACACATCTACAGGAGTACCCAGGGCAGCCCTCACACAGGGTGAAAAACACATCTACAGGAGTACCCAGGGCAGCCCTCACACAGGGTGAAAAACACATCTACAGGAGTACCTAGGGCAGCCCTCACACAGGGTGAAAAACACATCTACATGAGTACCCAGGGCAGCCCTCACACAGGGTGAAAAACACATCTACAGGAGTACCTAGGGCAGCCCTCACACAGGGTGAAAAACACATCTACAGGAGTACCTAGGGCAGCCCTCACACAGGGTGAAAAACACATCTACAGGAGTACCTAGGGCAGCCCTCACACAGGGTGAAAAACACATCTACAGGAGTACCTAGGGCAGCCCTCACACAGGGTGAAAAACACATCTACAGGAGTACCTAGGGCAGCCCTCACACAGGGTGAAAAACACATCTACAGGAGTACCTAGGGCAGCCCTCACACAGGGTGAAAAACACATCTACAGGAGTACCTAGGGCAGCCCTCACACAGGGTGAAAAACACATCTACAGGAGTACCTAGGGCAGCCCTCACACAGGGTGAAAAACACATCTACATGAGTACCCAGGGCAGCCCTCACACAGGGTGAAAAACACATCTACAGGAGTACCTAGGGCAGCCCTCACACAGGGTGAAAAACACATCTACAGGAGTACCTAGGGCAGCCCTCACACAGGGTGAAAAACACATCTACAGGAGTACCTAGGGCAGCCCTCACACAGGGTGAAAAACACATCTACAGGAGTACCTAGGGCAGCCCTCACACAGGGTGAAAAACACATCTACAGGAGTACCTAGGGCAGCCCTCACACAGGGTGAAAAACACATCTACAGGAGTACCTAGGGCAGCCCTCACACAGGGTGAAAAACACATCTACAGGAGTACCTAGGGCAGCCCTCACACAGGGTGAAAAACACATCTACAGGAGTACCTAGGGCAGCCCTCACACAGGGTGAAAAACACATCTACAGGAGTACCTAGGGCAGCCCTCACACAGGGTGAAAAACACATCTACAGGAGTACCTAGGGCAGCCCTCACACAGGGTGAAAAACACATCTACAGGAGTACCCAGGGCAGCCCTCACACAGGGTGAAAAACACATCTACAGGAGTACCCAGGGCAGCCCTCACACAGGGTGAAAAACACATCTACAGGAGTACCTAGGGCAGCCCTCACACAGGGTGAAAAACACATCTACATGAGTACCCAGGGCAGCCCTCACACAGGGTGAAAAACACATCTACAGGAGTACCTAGGGCAGCCCTCACACAGGGTGAAAAACACATCTACAGGAGTACCTAGGGCAGCCCTCACACAGGGTGAAAAACACATCTACAGGAGTACCTAGGGCAGCCCTCACACAGGGTGAAAAACACATCTACAGGAGTACCTAGGGCAGCCCTCACACAGGGTGAAAAACACATCTACAGGAGTACCTAGGGCAGCCCTCACACAGGGTGAAAAACACATCTACAGGAGTACCTAGGGCAGCCCTCACACAGGGTGAAAAACACATCTACAGGAGTACCTAGGGCAGCCCTCACACAGGGTGAAAAACACATCTACAGGAGTACCTAGGGCAGCCCTCACACAGGGTGAAAAACACATCTACAGGAGTACCTAGGGCAGCCCTCACACAGGGTGAAAAACACATCTACAGGAGTACCTAGGGCAGCCCTCACACAGGGTGAAAAACACATCTACAGGAGTACCTAGGGCAGCCCTCACACAGGGTGAAAAACACATCTACAGGAGTACCTAGGGCAGCCCTCACACAGGGTGAAAAACACATCTACAGGAGTACCTAGGGCAGCCCTCACACAGGGTGAAAAACACATCTACATGAGTACCCAGGGCAGCCCTCACACAGGGTGAAAAACACATCTACAGGAGTACCTAGGGCAGCCCTCACACAGGGTGAAAAACACATCTACAGGAGTACCTAGGGCAGCCCTCACACAGGGTGAAAAACACATCTACAGGAGTACCTAGGGCAGCCCTCACACAGGGTGAAAAACACATCTACAGGAGTACCTAGGGCAGCCCTCACACAGGGTGAAAAACACATCTACAGGAGTACCTAGGGCAGCCCTCACACAGGGTGAAAAACACATCTACAGGAGTACCTAGGGCAGCCCTCACACAGGGTGAAAAACACATCTACAGGAGTACCTAGGGCAGCCCTCACACAGGGTGAAAAACACATCTACAGGAGTACCTAGGGCAGCCCTCACACAGGGTGAAAAACACATCTACAGGAGTACCCAGGGCAGCCCTCACACAGGGTGAAAAACACATCTACAGGAGTACCCAGGGCAGCCCTCACACAGGGTGAAAAACACATCTACAGGAGTACCTAAGGCAGCCCTCACACAGGGTGAAAAACACATCTACAGGAGTACCTAGGGCAGCCCTCACACAGGGTGAAAAACACATCTACAGGAGTACCTAGGGCAGCCCTCACACAGGGTGAAAAACACATCTACAGGAGTACCTAGGGCAGCCCTCACACAGGGTGAAAAACACATCTACAGGAGTACCTAGGGCAGCCCTCACACAGGGTGAAAAACACATCTACAGGAGTACCTAGGGCAGCCCTCACACAGGGTGAAAAACACATCTACAGGAGTACCTAGGGCAGCCCACACACAGGGTGAAAAACACATCTACAGGAGTACCTAGGGCAGCCCTCACACAGGGTGAAAAACACATCTACAGGAGTACCTAGGGCAGCCCTCACACAGGGTGAAAAACACATCTACAGGAGTACCTAGGGCAGCCCTCACACAGGGTGAAAAACACATCTACAGGAGTACCTAGGGCAGCCCTCACACAGGGTGAAAAACACATCTACAGGAGTACCTAGGGCAGCCCTCACACAGGGTGAAAAACACATCTACAGGAGTACCTAGGGCAGCCCTCACACAGGGTGAAAAACACATCTACAGGAGTACCTAGGGCAGCCCTCACACAGGGTGAAAAACACATCTACAGGAGTACCCAGGGCAGCCCTCACACAGGGTGAAAACACATCTACAGGAGTACCTAGGGCAGCCCTCACACAGGGTGAAAAACACATCTACAGGAGTACCCAGGGCAGCCCTCACACAGGGTGAAAAACACATCTACATGAGTACCCAGGGCAGCCCTCACACAGGGTGAAAAACACATCTACAGGAGTACCCAGGGCAGCCCTCACACAGGGTGAAAAACACATCTACAGGAGTACCTAGGGCAGCCCTCACACAGGGTGAAAAACACATCTACAGGAGTACCTAGGGCAGCCCTCACACAGGGTGAAAAACACATCTACAGGAGTACCTAGGGCAGCCCTCACACAGGGTGAAAAACACATCTACAGGAGTACCTAGGGCAGCCCTCACACAGGGTGAAAAACACATCTACAGGAGTACCTAGGGCAGCCCTCACACAGGGTGAAAAACACATCTACAGGAGTACCTAGGGCAGCCCTCACACAGGGTGAAAAACACATCTACAGGAGTACCTAGGGCAGCCCTCACACAGGGTGAAAAACACATCTACAGGAGTACCTAGGGCAGCCCTCACACAGGGTGAAAAACACATCTACAGGAGTACCTAGGGCAGCCCTCACACAGGGTGAAAAACACATCTACAGGAGTACCTAGGGCAGCCCTCACACAGGGTGAAAAACACATCTACAGGAGTACCTAGGGCAGCCCTCACACAGGGTGAAAAACACATCTACAGGAGTACCTAGGGCAGCCCTCACACAGGGTGAAAAACACATCTACAGGAGTACCCAGGGCAGCCCTCACACAGGGTGAAAAACACATCTACAGGAGTACCTAGGGCAGCCCTCACACAGGGTGAAAAACACATCTACAGAAGTACCTAGGGCAGCCCTCACACAGGGTGAAAAACACATCTACAGGAGTACCTAGGGCAGCCCTCACACAGGGTGAAAAACACATCTACAGGAGTACCTAGGGCAGCCCTCACACAGGGTGAAAAACACATCTACAGGAGTACCTAGGGCAGCCCTCACACAGGGTGAAAAACACATCTACAGGAGTACCTAGGGCAGCCCTCACACAGGGTGAAAAACACATCTACAGGAGTACCTAGGGCAGCCCACACACAGGGTGAAAAACACATCTACAGGAGTACCTAGGGCAGCCCTCACACAGGGTGAAAAACACATCTACAGGAGTACCTAGGGCAGCCCTCACACAGGGTGAAAAACACATCTACAGGAGTACCTAGGGCAGCCCTCACACAGGGTGAAAAACACATCTACAGGAGTACCTAGGGCAGCCCTCACACAGGGTGAAAAACACATCTACAGGAGTACCTAGGGCAGCCCTCACACAGGGTGAAAAACACATCTACAGGAGTACCTAGGGCAGCCCTCACACAGGGTGAAAAACACATCTACAGGAGTACCTAGGGCAGCCCTCACACAGGGTGAAAAACACATCTACAGGAGTACCCAGGGCAGCCCTCACACAGGGTGAAAAACACATCTACAGGAGTACCTAGGGCAGCCCTCACACAGGGTGAAAAACACATCTACAGGAGTACCTAGGGCAGCCCTCACACAGGGTGAAAAACACATCTACATGAGTACCCAGGGCAGCCCTCACACAGGGTGAAAAACACATCTACAGGAGTACCTAGGGCAGCCCTCACACAGGGTGAAAAACACATCTACAGGAGTACCTAGGGCAGCCCTCACACAGGGTGAAAAACACATCTACAGGAGTACCTAGGGCAGCCCTCACACAGGGTGAAAAACACATCTACAGGAGTACCTAGGGCAGCCCTCACACAGGGTGAAAAACACATCTACAGGAGTACCTAGGGCAGCCCTCACACAGGGTGAAAAACACATCTACAGGAGTACCTAGGGCAGCCCTCACACAGGGTGAAAAACACATCTACAGGAGTACCTAGGGCAGCCCTCACACAGGGTGAAAAACACATCTACAGGAGTACCTAGGGCATAGGTCAAATCGGGACACAGCCGTTCTCTGACCTTTGGTGACTTTGTCGAGGTAGGTCTTGAAAAGGCTGACCAGCTCCTGGTTCTTGCTGAGGCGGGCGTAGTGGAAACAGTCGTGGCCAAAGCTGTCCACGGCCGTCACGTCGGCGCCACTCTTCAGAAGGACCTCCACCGCGTCCTTACAGCCATACTCACAGCCCAGGGTCAGAGCGGTCCTGGACACACACACACAGAGATATATGAATAATTCAATTGCCTCCATAATGAAATGTATTGAAGAGTAGGCTACAAAGCACAAAGTCTATAGAGGCCAGACAGATGCATCACTGACACATCAATACACACTATAACTGAACCCCATCAATACACACTGTAACTGAACCTCATCAATACACACTGTAACTGAACCCCATCAATACACACTGTAAGTGAACCCCATCAATACACACTGTAACTGAACCCCATCAATACACACTGTAACTGAACCCCATCAATACACACTGTAACTGAACCCCATCAATACACACTGTAACTGAACCCCATCAATACACACTGTAACTGAACCCCATCAATACACACTATAACTGAACCCCATCAATACACACTGTAACTGAACCTCATCAATACACACTGTAACTGAACCCCATCAATACACACTGTAACTGAACCCCATCAATACACACTAACTGAACCCCATCAATACACACTAACTGAACCTCATCAATACACACTGTAACTGAACCCCATCAATACACACTAACTGAACCCCATCAATACACACTGTAACTGAACCTCATCAATACACACTGTAACTGAACCCCATCAATACACACTAACTGAACCCCATCAATACACACTGTAACTGAACCCCATCAATACACACTAACTGAACCCCATCAATACACACTAACTGAACCTCATCAATACACACAGTAAGTGAACCCCATCAATACACACTGTAACTGAACCTCATCAATACACACTAACTGAACCCCATCAATACACACTAACTGAACCCCATCAATACACAATGTAACTGAACCCCATCAATACACACTGTAACTGAACCCCATCAATACACACTAACTGAACCCCATCAATACACACTGTAACTGAACCTCATCAATACACACTAACTGAACCCCATCAATACACACTAACTGAACCTCATCAATACACACTGTAACTGAACCCCATCAATACACACTGTAACTGAACCCCATCAATACACACACTAACTGAACCCCATCAATACACACACTAACTGAACCCCATCAATACACACTGTAACTGAACCCCATCAATACACACTATAACTGAACCCCATCAATACACACTGTAACTGAACCCCATCAATACACACACTAACTGAACCCCATCAATACACACACTAACTGAACCCCATCAATACACACTGTAACTGAACCCCATCAATACACACACTAACTGAACCCCATCAATACACACTGTAACTGAACCCCATCAATACACACTAACTGAACCTCATCAATACACACTGTAACTGAACCTCATCAATACACACTGTAACTGAACCCCATCAATACACACTGTAACTGAACCCCATCAATACACACTGTAACTGAACCTCATCAATACACACTGTAACTGAACCTCATCAATACACACTGTAACTGAACCCCATCAATACACACTGTAACTGAACCCCATCAATACACACTAACTGAACCCCATCAATACACACTGTAAGTGAACCCCATCAATACACACTGTAACTGAACCTCATCAATACACACTGTAACTGAACCTCATCAATACACACTAACTGAACCCCATCAATACACACTAACTGAACCTCATCAATACACACTAACTGAACCCCATCAATACACACTAACTGAACCCCATCAATACACACTGTAAGTGAATAACAACAAGTGAAGCTTTGAATACATTTAATTTAGTAGCTAGCTGTGATGCTTTGTGGACCCTGGGTGGACCAGCTTACTTGTTCTGTTTGTCACGGATGGCGATGTCGGCCCCTCGCTCCAACAGCAGCCGACAGATGTGTGGATGGCACATCTGGGTAGCCAGCACCAGAGGAGTCCGCCCATCCTGCAGCACACACACACACACACACACACACACACACACACACACACACACACACACAACAGAGCTAGTGATTCACGGCTGTGATGATTATCTCATTACTACAGTAGTCCGTTAAGGATAAACGTAGAGCAGCATAGGTGTGAATGAATTGGACAACAATACTCACAAAATCACTTGCGTTTACAGAGGCCCCGCTGTCACACAGTAGTTTGACGCTAGAGGAGCAGCCTGCCATCACTTGGACACAAAAATAAACCATTATTTCACATCATCAAGCAAACGGACAGCAGTGCCTTCATCATTCCAGGTTCTTGCCATCAAAATGATGAACACAGCTCAGTACGGGACTGGTATAGTAATGAACACAGAGCTCAGTACGGGACTGGTATAGTAATGAACACAGAGCTCAGTACAGGACTGGTATAGTAATGAACACAGAGCTCAGTACGGGACTGGTATAGTAATGAACACAGAGCTCAGTAGGGGACTGGTATAGTAATGAACACAGAGCTCAGTACGGGACTGGTATAGTAATGAACACAGAGCTCAGTAGGGGACTGGTATAGTAATGAACACAGAGCTCAGTAGGGGACTGGTATAGTAATGAACACAGCTCAGTACGGGACTGGTATAGTAATGAACACAGAGCTCAGTACGGGACTGGTATAGTAATGAGCACAGAGCTCAGTACGGGACTGGTATAGTAATGAACACAAAGCTCAGTACGGGACTGGTATAGTAATGAACACAGAGCTCAGTACGGGACTGGTATAGTAATGAACACAGAGCTCAGTACGGGACTGGTATAGTAATGAGCACAGAGCTCAGTACGGGACTGGTATAGTAATGAACACAGAGCTCAGTACGGGACTGGTATAGTAATGAACACAGCTCAGTAGGGGACTGGTATAGTAATGAACACAGCTCAGTACAGGACTGGTATAGTAATGAGCACAGAGCTCAGTACGGGACTGGTATAGTAATGAACACAGAGCTCAGTACGGGACTGGTATAGTAATGAGCACAGAGCTCAGTACGGGACTGGTATAGTAATGAGCACAGAGCTCAGTACGGGACTGGTATAGTAATGAACACAGCTCAGTACAGGACTGGTATAGTAATGAGCACAGAGCTCAGTACGGGACTGGTATAGTAATGAGCACAGAGCTCAGTACGGGACTGGTATAGTAATGAACACAGAGCTCAGTACGGGACTGGTATAGTAATGAACACAGCTCAGTAGGGGACTGGTATAGTAATGAACACAGCTCAGTACAGGACTGGTATAGTAATGAACACAGAGCTCAGTACGGGACTGGTATAGTAATGAGCACAGAGCTCAGTACGGGACTGGTATAGTAATGAACACAGAGCTCAGTACGGGACTGGTATAGTAATGAACACAGCTCAGTAGGGGACTGGTATAGTAATGAACACAGCTCAGTACAGGACTGGTATAGTAATGAACACAGAGCTCAGTACGGGACTGGTATAGTAATGAACACAGAGCTCAGTACGGGACTGGTATAGTAATGAACACAGAGCTCAGTACGGGACTGGTATAGTAATGAACACAGAGCTCAGTAGGGGACTGGTATAGTAATGAACACAGAGCTCAGTAGGGGACTGGTATAGTAATGAGCACAGAGCTCAGTACGGGACTGGTATAGTAATGAACACAGAGCTCAGTACGGGACTGGTATAGTAATGAACACAGAGCTCAGTACAGGACTGGTATAGTAATGAACACAGAGCTCAGTACAGGACTGGCATAGTAATGAGCACAGAGCTCAGTACAGGACTGGTATAGTAATGAACACAGAGCTCAGTAGGGGACTGGTATAGTAATGAACACAGAGCTCAGTAGGGGACTGGTATAGTAATGAACACAGAGCTCAGTAGGGGACTGGTATAGTAATGAACACAGAGCTCAGTACGGGACTGGTATAGTAATGAACACAGAGCTCAATACGGGACTGGTATAGTAATGAACACAGAGCTCAGTACAGGACTGGTATAGTAATGAACACAGAGCTCAGTACAGGACTGGCATAGTAATGAACACAGAGCTCAGTACGGGACTGGTATAGTAATGAACACAGAGCTCAGTACGGGACTGGTATAGTAATGAACACAGAGCTCAGTAGGGGACTGGTATAGTAATGAACACAGAGCTCAGTAGGGGACTGGTATAGTAATGAACACAGAGCTCAGTAGGGGACTGGTATAGTAATGAACACAGAGCTCAGTACGGGACTGGTATAGTAATGAACACAGAGCTCAGTACAGGACTGGCATAGTAATGAACACAGAGCTCAGTAGGGGACTGGTATAGTAATGAACACAGAGCTCAGTAGGGGACTGGTATAGTAATGAACACAGAGCTCAGTACGGGACTGGTATAGTAATGAACACAGCTCAGTACGGGACTGGTATAGTAATGAACACAGCTCAGTACAGGACTGGCATAGTAATGAACACAGAGCTCAGTAGGGGACTGGTATAGTAATGAACACAGAGCTCAGTAGGGGACTGGTATAGTAATGAACACAGAGCTCAGTACGGGACTGGTATAGTAATGAACACAGAGCTCAGTACAGGACTGGTATAGTAATGAGCACAGAGCTCAGTACAGGACTGGTATAGTAATGAACACAGAGCTCAGTACAGGACTGGTATAGTAATGAACACAGAGCTCAGTACAGGACTGGTATAGTAATGAACACAGAGCTCAGTAGGGGACTGGTATAGTAATGAACACAGAGCTCAGTAGGGGACTGGTATAGTAATGAACACAGAGCTCAGTAGGGGACTGGTATAGTAATGAACACAGCTCAGTACGGGACTGGTATAGTAATGAACACAGCTCAGTACAGGACTGGCATAGTAATGAACACAGAGCTCAGTAGGGGACTGGTATAGTAATGAACACAGAGCTCAGTAGGGGACTGGTATAGTAATGAACACAGAGCTCAGTAGGGGACTGGTATAGTAATGAACACAGAGCTCAGTAGGGGACTGGTATAGTAATGAACACAGAGCTCAGTACGCGACTGGTATAGTAATGAACAGAGCTCAGTACGGGACTGGTATAGTAATGAACACAGAGCTCAGTAGGGGACTGGTATAGTAATGAACACAGAGCTCAGTACGGGACTGGTATAGTAATGAACACAGAGCTCAGTACGGGACTGGTATAGTAATGAACACAGAGCTCAGTACGGGACTGGTATAGTAATGAACACAGAGCTCAGTACGGGACTGGTATAGTAATGAACACAGAGCTCAGTAGGGGACTGGTATAGTAATGAACACAGAGCTCAGTACGGGACTGGTATAGTAATGAACACAGAGCTCAGTACAGGACTGGTATAGTAATGAACACAGAGCTCAGTACGGGACTGGTATAGTAATGAACACAGAGCTCAGTAGGGGACTGGTATAGTAATGAACACAGAGCTCAGTACAGGACTGGTATAGTAATGAACACAGCTCAGTACAGGACTGGTATAGTAATGAACACAGAGCTCAGTACAGGACTGGTATAGTAATGAACACAGAGCTCAGTACAGGACTGGTATAGTAATGAACACAGAGCTCAGTACGGGACTGGTATAGTAATGAACACAGAGCTCAGTACGGGACTGGTATAGTAATGAACACAGAGCTCAGTACGGGACTGGTATAGTAATGAACACAGAGCTCAGTAGGGGACTGGTATAGTAATGAACACAGAGCTCAGTAGGGGACTGGTATAGTAATGAGCACAGAGCTCAGTACGGGACTGGTATAGTAATGAACACAGAGCTCAGTACGGGACTGGTATAGTAATGAACACAGAGCTCAGTACGGGACTGGTATAGTAATGAACACAGCTCAGTACGGGACTGGTATAGTAATGAGCACACAGCTCAGTACGGGACTGGTATAGTAATGAACACAGAGCTCAGTACGGGACTGGTATTGTAATGAACACAGAGCTCAGTACAGGACTGGTATAGTAATGAACACAGAGCTCAGTACAGGACTGGCATAGTAATGAGCACAGAGCTCAGTACAGGACTGGTATAGTAATGAACACAGAGCTCAGTACAGGACTGGCATAGTAATGAACACAGAGCACAGTACGGGACTGGTATAGTAATGAACACAGAGCTCAGTAGGGGACTGGTATAGTAATGAACACAGAGCTCAGTAGGGGACTGGTATAGTAATGAACACAGAGCTCAGTACGGGACTGGTATAGTAATGAACACAGAACTCAGTACGGGACTGGTATAGTAATGAACACAGAGCTCAGTACAGGACTGGTATAGTAATGAACACAGAGCTCAGTACAGGACTGGTATAGTAATGAGCACAGAGCTCAGTACAGGACTGGTATAGTAATGAACACAGAGCTCAGTACAGGACTGGTATAGTAATGAACACAGAGCTCAGTACAGGACTGGTATAGTAATGAACACAGAGCTCAGTAGGGGACTGGTATAGTAATGAACACAGAGCTCAGTAGGGGACTGGTATAGTAATGAACACAGAGCTCAGTAGGGGACTGGTATAGTAATGAACACAGCTCAGTACGGGACTGGTATAGTAATGAACACAGCTCAGTACAGGACTGGCATAGTAATGAACACAGAGCTCAGTAGGGGACTGGTATAGTAATGAACACAGAGCTCAGTAGGGGACTGGTATAGTAATGAACACAGAGCTCAGTAGGGGACTGGTATAGTAATGAACACAGAGCTCAGTAGGGGACTGGTATAGTAATGAACACAGAGCTCAGTACGCGACTGGTATAGTAATGAACAGAGCTCAGTACGGGACTGGTATAGTAATGAACACAGAGCTCAGTAGGGGACTGGTATAGTAATGAACACAGAGCTCAGTACGGGACTGGTATAGTAATGAACACAGAGCTCAGTACGGGACTGGTATAGTAATGAACACAGAGCTCAGTACGGGACTGGTATAGTAATGAACACAGAGCTCAGTACGGGACTGGTATAGTAATGAACACAGAGCTCAGTAGGGGACTGGTATAGTAATGAACACAGAGCTCAGTACGGGACTGGTATAGTAATGAACACAGAGCTCAGTACAGGACTGGTATAGTAATGAACACAGAGCTCAGTACGGGACTGGTATAGTAATGAACACAGAGCTCAGTAGGGGACTGGTATAGTAATGAACACAGAGCTCAGTACAGGACTGGTATAGTAATGAACACAGCTCAGTACAGGACTGGTATAGTAATGAACACAGAGCTCAGTACAGGACTGGTATAGTAATGAACACAGAGCTCAGTACAGGACTGGTATAGTAATGAACACAGAGCTCAGTACGGGACTGGTATAGTAATGAACACAGAGCTCAGTACGGGACTGGTATAGTAATGAACACAGAGCTCAGTACGGGACTGGTATAGTAATGAACACAGAGCTCAGTAGGGGACTGGTATAGTAATGAACACAGAGCTCAGTAGGGGACTGGTATAGTAATGAGCACAGAGCTCAGTACGGGACTGGTATAGTAATGAACACAGAGCTCAGTACGGGACTGGTATAGTAATGAACACAGAGCTCAGTACGGGACTGGTATAGTAATGAACACAGCTCAGTACGGGACTGGTATAGTAATGAGCACACAGCTCAGTACGGGACTGGTATAGTAATGAACACAGAGCTCAGTACGGGACTGGTATTGTAATGAACACAGAGCTCAGTACAGGACTGGTATAGTAATGAACACAGAGCTCAGTACAGGACTGGCATAGTAATGAGCACAGAGCTCAGTACAGGACTGGTATAGTAATGAACACAGAGCTCAGTACAGGACTGGCATAGTAATGAACACAGAGCACAGTACGGGACTGGTATAGTAATGAACACAGAGCTCAGTAGGGGACTGGTATAGTAATGAACACAGAGCTCAGTACGGGACTGGTATAGTAATGAACACAGAGCTCAGTACAGGACTGGTATAGTAATGAACACAGAGCTCAGTACGGGACTGGTATAGTAATGAACACAGAGCTCAGTAGGGGACTGGTATAGTAATGAACACAGAGCTCAGTACAGGACTGGTATAGTAATGAACACAGCTCAGTACAGGACTGGTATAGTAATGAACACAGAGCTCAGTACAGGACTGGTATAGTAATGAACACAGAGCTCAGTACAGGACTGGTATAGTAATGAACACAGAGCTCAGTACGGGACTGGTATAGTAATGAACACAGAGCTCAGTACGGGACTGGTATAGTAATGAACACAGAGCTCAGTACGGGACTGGTATAGTAATGAACACAGAGCTCAGTAGGGGACTGGTATAGTAATGAACACAGAGCTCAGTAGGGGACTGGTATAGTAATGAGCACAGAGCTCAGTACGGGACTGGTATAGTAATGAACACAGAGCTCAGTACGGGACTGGTATAGTAATGAACACAGAGCTCAGTACGGGACTGGTATAGTAATGAACACAGCTCAGTACGGGACTGGTATAGTAATGAGCACACAGCTCAGTACGGGACTGGTATAGTAATGAACACAGAGCTCAGTACGGGACTGGTATTGTAATGAACACAGAGCTCAGTACAGGACTGGTATAGTAATGAACACAGAGCTCAGTACAGGACTGGCATAGTAATGAGCACAGAGCTCAGTACAGGACTGGTATAGTAATGAACACAGAGCTCAGTACAGGACTGGCATAGTAATGAACACAGAGCACAGTACGGGACTGGTATAGTAATGAACACAGAGCTCAGTAGGGGACTGGTATAGTAATGAACACAGAGCTCAGTAGGGGACTGGTATAGTAATGAACACAGAGCTCAGTACGGGACTGGTATAGTAATGAACACAGAACTCAGTACGGGACTGGTATAGTAATGAACACAGAGCTCAGTACAGGACTGGTATAGTAATGAACACAGAGCTCAGTACAGGACTGGCATAGTAATGAACACAGAGCTCAGTACGGGACTGGTATAGTAATGAACACAGAGCTCAGTACGGGACTGGTATAGTAATGAACACAGAGCTCAGTAGGGGACTGGTATAGTAATGAACACAGAGCTCAGTAGGGGACTGGTATAGTAATGAACACAGAGCTCAGTAGGGGACTGGTATAGTAATGAACACAGAGCTCAGTATGGGACTGGTATAGTAATGAACACAGAGCTCAGTACAGGACTGGCATAGTAATGAACACAGAGCTCAGTAGGGGACTGGTATAGTAATGAACACAGAGCTCAGTAGGGGACTGGTATAGTAATGAACACAGAGCTCAGTACGGGACTGGTATAGTAATGAACACAGCTCAGTACGGGACTGGTATAGTAATGAACACAGCTCAGTACAGGACTGGCATAGTAATGAACACAGAGCTCAGTAGGGGACTGGTATAGTAATGAACACAGAGCTCAGTAGGGGACTGGTATAGTAATGAACACAGAGCTCAGTACGGGACTGGTATAGTAATGAACACAGAGCTCAGTACAGGACTGGTATAGTAATGAGCACAGAGCTCAGTACAGGACTGGTATAGTAATGAACACAGAGCTCAGTACAGGACTGGTATAGTAATGAACACAGAGCTCAGTACAGGACTGGTATAGTAATGAACACAGAGCTCAGTAGGGGACTGGTATAGTAATGAACACAGAGCTCAGTAGGGGACTGGTATAGTAATGAACAGTAAGGATAAACATGTGTGCAACAGGTGAATCTATATGTGATTCCAATGTACTGGAGGTTGCTGTAGTACAGCACTACAAAGAGACAGAATGGGGTGTTGGTGTTCATATTTGCCTTAAAGGACTTTTCTCAGCTCATATTGAGCTCCTGTAGTATTGACAGGCCACTTCTATCAGAGTAAATCATCTCTTCAAGCTTCGCAAGTGGAGAACATTCAAGAAAATCTGATCATATTACTGAAGAGCAGACGTGTTAACCTATCGTGTTCCTATCAATCTATCAGGAACCTGTCATGATAGTATGTGAAGTGAATGTCATACAGTGTAATACTGCATTGGGTCATCAATCGTCAATACAAAGCACATCTATGTACCGACTCTGGTGTGTACATCTGTCTGCCGGTGTTCATTAGGATCTCTTGGGCAGCTCATTACACCAGATTAGAGAAAGTAGAGAAGTAAAAAGGCATCTACTGTAATGACAGAGGAGAGGAGGATCCAAACGGTTTCTCACCAGCGTCGTGCAGAGCGGTCCTCCCCTGCAAGTCCACATTCCCCACAGGACAGTTGTGCTGCAAAACCACACAAATCATCCTCAAATTGAATACGCCTCTTAAAAACCTGAGCCACTCACCCTGACAAAACTCTTCTTACATTTCTGCTTGCATCTCTCAAAAGAAGACTCTGTGGGAGCAATCCCTTAGGTCTATTAATATACAACAGGATGGCAACATTCAGGGGAGAAATGTTTTGGTATAGCTTTGCTGTACAACGAGTCGTTTCAATCCCGTCCGAGTCCCGACTTTGAGGATGGCATCAAAGTGACAGAATATTCCTGGCGTCTGCATCTCCAATAGGATGAGTCTCTGCAGCAGGGTCACGTAAGGCTATCAACGTAGTGTTCACTGTGATATCATCTCACACAGACAGAGACAGTCAGTCAGACAGAGGCTGATAATAATGCTGTAGCATTGACAGCCAAGAGAGCTGTTTAAGGCTGAATGCCAACAGCAGGCCTTTAAGGTCTCCTAGCTCGGGCCTTCTCAGGGCCCACTAGAAAAACCCTGCTCTCTCTAGCAACAAGGTCCCAAAACGAGTAGCCAGGTCAGATAACAGCTACGGGAGGGGTTGGGGGGGCATGGAATTCTACACCTCTAGTGGGGGTCGGGGGGCAAGTAGGATTTTCCCCTCGGCCCGGGAGTTGGGTTGCTATGTCAAGCGCGATGACGGCATGGTTTGCGAGAGGGCAGCCTTGTCAACACGACCAACACCCCCGCTGGTAAGCTGCCATTCCTTTCAGGGGGGGGGCGGCACTTAATGTGGCCGGTGGCTTGTTTGAACACAGGGCCTTATTGTAAACACATAAATTAATAGCAACTCAACAGACTGCTACTGTTGCCCTATCAGGGCCTACTGTTGCCCTATCAGGGGCTACTGTTGCCATATCAGGGGCTACTGTTGCCATATCAGGGGCTACTGTTGCTCTATCAGGGGCTACTGTTGCCCTATCAGGGGCTACTGTTGCCATATCAGGGGCTACTGTTGCCATATCAGGGACTATGCCAAACAAAAACAGCGTTCTTCAACAACCATTCAGCCTACAATTGCACAATTTAGTCACTGTAAACAGATCAAATATATTTCAAACATGTTTCAATATCACTGCAGCTGATGTCTGGCGAGTAAAACCAACTAAATGTTATTCCTCAAAGAACTGAGAGAAGTATTGGTAATGCACCTTGAACATTATGGACCGGTTTCCAAGACATGTACAGTTCACCACATGGCCAAAAGTATGTGGACACCTGCTCATCAAACATCTCATTCCAAAATCATGGGCATTAAAATGGTGTTTTGCTGCTATAATAGCCTCCACTCTTCTGGGAAGGCTTTCCACTAGATGTTGGAACATTGCTGTGGGCATCGGTTCCATTCAGCCACAAGAGCATTAGTGAGGTTGAGCACAGATTTTGGGCGATTAGGCCTGGCTCGCAGTCAGCATTCCAATTCATCCCAAAGGTGTTTGATGGGGTTGAGGTCAGGGCTCTGTGTAGGCCAGTAAAGTTATTCCACACCGATCGACTAAACATTTCTGTATGTACCTTACTTGTACACAGGGGCATTATCATTCTGAAACTTCCCAAAATGTTGCCACAAAGTTGGAAGCACAGAATTATCTAGAATGTCATTGTATGCTGTAGCGTAAAGATTTCCCTTCACTGGAACTAAGGGGACTAGCCCAAACCATGAATAACAGTCCCAGAATATTATTTATCCTCCACCAAACTTTACAGTTGTCACTATGCATTCGGGCAGGTAGCGGTCTCTTTGCATCCACCAAACCTAGATTCGTCCGTCGGACTGGCAGATGGTGAAGCGTGATTCATCACTCCAGAGAACGTGTTTCCACTGCTCCAGAGTCCAATGGCGGGGAGCTTTACACCACTCCAGCTGACGCTTGGCATTGCGCGCGGCTGCTCGGCCATGGAAACCCATTTCATGAAGTTCCCGAAAAACAGTTATTGTGCTGACATTGCTTCCAGAGGCAGCTTGGAACTTGGTAGGGAATGTTGCAATCCGAGGACAGGTGATTTTTAGGCGATGTGTCCTTCAGCACTCGACAGTCCTTCTGTGAACTTGTGTTGCCTACCACTTCGCAGCTGAGCCGTTGTTGAGCTTAGATTTTTCCACTTCACAATGACAACAACACTTACAGTTGACCAAGGCAGCTCTAGCAGAGCAGAAATATGATGAACTAACTTGTGGAAAGGTGGCATCCTATGACGATACCACGATGAAATTCAAATAGCGCAAAGAGCTCTTCAAATACGGGAAATTCTATTGCCAATGTTTGTCTATGGAGATTGCATGACTACGCGCTCTATTTTATACACCTGTCAGCAACGGGTGTGGCCGAAATAGCTGACTCCACTCATTTGAAAGGGTGTCCACATACTTTTGGTCATTTTGGTATTTTAGTCCCGGACTAGATTTAATCTGAAACCACCCCTGACACCTGGCAACTAAGCCCCAAAAGTACATGTTGCGGCACATTTCGGTCAGATATCCGTTTCATGATGCACAGATAACACAGGTAAGTTAATGTGAACGGAGGCCGTTGTTTTAAGTGACTGTACCTGCAATAGCTTCTGCACACAAAGCGACTGGCCGTTTCTGGAAGCTAGATGAAGGGCGTTTTTACCTGCAAGAAAACAACTCAAGAGATCAGCAATACACAAAATCAATATCTTCCATAATCTACACTGAACAAAAATATAAACGCAACATGTCATGTGTTGGTCCCATGTTTCATGAGCTGAAATAAAACATCCCAGAAATGTTCCATACGCACAAAAATCTTATTTCTCTCAAATGATTTGCACAAATTTGGTTATATCCCTCTTAGTGAGCATTTCTCCATTGCCAAGATAATCTATCCACCTGACAGATGTGGTATATCAAGAAGTCAATTAAACAGCATTATCATTACACAGGTGTACCTTGTGCTGGGGACAATAAAGGGCCACTAACATGTGCAGTTTTGTCACACAATGCCACAGGTGTCTCATGTTTTGAGGGAGTGTACAATTAGCATGCTGACTGCAGGAATGTCCACCAGAACGGTTGCCAGATAATTGAAATCGTTTTAGATAATTATGCAGTACGTCCAACCGGCCTCACAACCGCAGACCACGTGTATGGCCAGTGATTTGCTGATATCAACATTGTGAACAGAGTGCCCCATGGTGGCAGTGGGGTTATGGTATGGACAGGCATTAAACTACAGACAACGAACACAAGTGCATTTTATCAATGGCAATTTGAACGGACAAAAATACCATGATGAGATCCTGAGGCCCATTCTATTGTCAGATATCTGTCACTAACAAATGCATATCTGTATTCCCAGTCAAGTGAAATCCAGAGATTAGGGCCTCATTTATTTATTTCAATTGACTGATTTCCTCATATGAACTGTAACTCAGTAAAATCACTGAAATTGTTGCATGTTGCCTTCATATTTGTGTTCTGGAAGAGGCTGCCTTAAATTGACATCCGCGTCCCTTAGAAAGATTTCACCAAAGATGGGCTTGGTGGAAATGCTCTCCTATGGACTGTTCTGTAGCGCACCATGCATAGGTGCTTACAATGCCAGAGTTATGGGGGACCAGTACAAAAATGTATTCACTCACTACTGTAAGTCTCTCTGGATAAGAGTGTCTGCTAAATGACTAACATGTAAGTCTCTCTGGATAAGAGTGTCTGCTAAATGACTAACATGTAAGTCTCTCTGGATAAGAGTGTCTGCTAAATGACTAACATGTAAGTCTCTCTGGATAAGAGTGTCTGCTAAATGACTAACATGTAAGTCTCTCTGGATAAGAGTGTCTGCTAAATGACTAACATGTAAGTCTCTCTGGATAAGAGCATCTGCTAAATGACTAACATGTAAATGTATAACCATGAACTTCATCTGTCATTCTCTCACCGGTGGCATCGGTGGCTGTGAGGTCAACGCTGTGGCCCAGGATGAGATTGAGACAGTCCAGGTGGCCCCTGGTTGCAGAGAGGTGGAACCTGCGTTGAGAGATGGAGAGAGCGTGTGAAGGGAGGGAAAGCGCAGTAGGTCGGAGTACGAGCAGGTTTGGAGAGGCTTGGAGAAGGGTGAAGTGAAAGAGTGTATTATGGAGCCAGAGAAAAGAACTCTGTAAATTGATGCTGGCTAACCCTATCGGCTAGATCAGCATTCTGGGTGCAGAAACCTTAGACCCGTAAAAACTATGAGGCAGCAGGACGAAGTTCTTGAAGAGCATTTTCACATTATGGGATCCAACAACCCATAAGGGATTGTTAAGGCAGCGAAGCTATCAAATACCCGTCATGATCATCATCGTGAAAAGGACAATATCTACACTATTGCAAACATGACTAACACTGTTTACCACCTGACCCGCTTTCTCCCGTTTACCCCCTGAACCGCTTTCTCCCGTTTACTCCCTGACCCGCTTTCTCCCGTTTACTCCCTGACCCCCTTTCTCCCGTTTACCCCCTGACCCGCTTTCTCCCGTTTACCCCCTGACCCGCTTTCTCCCGTTTACCCCCTGACCCGCTTTCTCCCGTTTACCCCCTGACCCGCTTTCTCCCGTTTACCCCCTGACCCGCTTTCTCCCGTTTACCCCCTGACCCGCTTTCTCCCGTCTACCCCCTGGCCCGCTTTCTCCCGTCTACCCCCTGGCCCTCTATTCTCCCGTTTACCCCCTGGCCCTCTATTCTCCCATTTACTCCCTGGCCCTCTATTCTCCCATTTACTCCCTGGCCCTCTATTCTCCCGTTTACTCCCTGGCCCTCTATTCTCCCGTTTACTCCCTGGCCCTCTATTCTCCCGTTTACTCCCTGGCCCTCTATTCTCCCGTTTACTCCCTGGCCCTCTATTCTCCCGTTTACTCCCTGGCCCTCTATTCTCCCGTTTACTCCCTGGCCCTCTATTCTCCCGTTTACTCCCTGGCCCTCTATTCTCCCGTTTACTCCCTGGCCCTCTATTCTCCCGTTTACTCCCTGGCCCTCTATTCTCCCGTTTACTCCCCGGCCCTCTATTCTCCCGTTTACTCCCTGGCCCTCTATTCTCCCGTTTACTCCCTGGCCCTCTATTCTCCCGTTTACTCCCTGGCCCTCTATTCTCCCGTTTACTCCCTGGCCCTCTATTCTCCCGTTTAATCCCTGGCCCTCTATTCTCCCGTTTACCCCCTGACCTTCTTTTCCTCCCGTTTACCCCCTGATCTTCTTTTCCTCCCGTTTAATCCCTGGCCCTCTATTCTCCCGTTTACTCCCCGGCCCTCTATTCTCCCGTTTAATCCCCGGCCCTCTATTCTCCCGTTTACTCCCTGGCCCTCTATTCTCCCGTTTACTCCCTGGCCCTCTATTCTCCCGTTTACTCCCTGGCCCTCTATTCTCCCGTTTAATCCCTGGCCCTCTATTCTCCCGTTTACCCCCTGACCTTCTTTTCCTCCCGTTTACCCCCTGATCTTCTTTTCCTCCCGTTTAATCCCTGGCCCTCTATTCTCCCGTTTACTCCCCGGCCCTCTATTCTCCCGTTTAATCCCCGGCCCTCTATTCTCCCGTTTACTCCCCGGCCCTCTATTCTCCCCGGCCCTCTATTCTCCCCGGCCCTCTATTCTCCCGTTTAATCCCCGGCCCTCTATTCTCCCGTTTACTCCCCGGCCCTCTATTCTCCCGTTTACTCCCCGGCCCTCTATTCTCCCGTTTACTCCCCGGCCCTCTATTCTCCCGTTTACTCCCCGGCCCTCTATTCTCCCGTTTACTCCCCGGCCCTCTATTCTCCCGTTTACTCCCCGGCCCTCTATTCTCCCGTTTACTCCCCGGCCCTCTATTCTCCCGTTTAATCCCCGGCCCTCTATTCTCCCGTTTAATCCCCGGCCCTCTATTCTCCCGTTTAATCCCCGGCCCTCTATTCTCCCGTTTAATCCCCGGCCCTCTATTCTCCCGTTTACTCCCCGGCCCTCTATTCTCCCGTTTACTCCCCGGCCCTCTATTCTCCCGTTTACTCCCCGGCCCTCTATTCTCCCGTTTACTCCCCGGCCCTCTATTCTCCCGTTTACTCCCCGGCCCTCTATTCTCCCGTTTAATCCCCGGCCCTCTATTCTCCCGTTTAATCCCTGGCCCTCTATTCTCCCGTTTAATCCCTGGCCCTCTATTCTCCCGTTTAATCCCTGGCCCTCTATTCTCCCGTTTAATCCCTGGCCCTCTATTCTCCCGTTTCCCATCCCCTTTCTTTTACGGTCCTCCATCTTTGTCACTTAAATCTTCAACAAATATGCCCCTTAACATCCCTGGGTTTGTTTGAACAACCTAAACCCTGGATTAGTTGGTCCCTTGTTAGCCACTCTTAACACATCGACCGTGTCCCTCTTCCTGACCCACATCCGTCAGTTTCCCCAGCCATGCCCCGGCCCCACACATACGGGAAAAACATCTGTTTGTAAACCAATACGCCTCACAGCCCGCAACTTGTTTATGCATTAACCTTGATAGATCCTCCAAGGAGACAGGCGTCCTGACACCTCGTCTCAGGCGCCGGTATTAAAAGCTGTGTTGATGGCGCTTGAGAAACTCAGTCTGCAGCCGGAGACCTTGACCCTGGGGCCTGTAAGCCATATATATATGCCTGCAGCGCTGTGGATAACCGGTGACACGCCAACTAAGCACAACATTAGTCTTGTTGGACAAATGGATTCAGGAATCTGTTTGAATAACTAAACTGTTGCCATGTCACAACAATGCTATTGGGATCTAGAAGTGATGCTTTGGGAGGGCGGTGTTTTGTTCTTTGAGAATCAGAAGCTTCAGTATGTACTGCTTGGCAAGAAGAGGTTTCAGTATGTACTGCATGGAGAGAAGAGGTTTCAGTATGTACTGTATGGCGAGAAGAGGTTTCAGTATGTACTGCATGGAGAGAAGAGGTTTCAGTATGTACTGCATGGCGAGAAGAGGTTTCAGTATGTACTGCATGGCGAGAAGAGGTTTCAGTATGTACTGCATGGCGAGAAGAGGTTTCAGTATGTACTGCATGGAGAGAAGAGGTTTCAGTATGTACTGCATGGCGAGAAGAGGTTTCAGTATGTACTGCATGGCGAGAAGAGGTTTCAGTATGTACTGCATGGCGAGAAGAGGTTTCAGTATGTACTGCATGGCGAGAAGAGGTTTCAGTATGTACTGCATGGCGAGAAGAGGTTTCAGTATGTACTGCATGACGAGAAGAGGTTTCAGTATGTACTGCATGGCGAGAAGAGGTTTCAGTATGTACTGTATGGCGAGAAGAGGTTTCAGTATGTACTGTATGGTGAGAAGAGGTTTCAGTATGTACACTATGGTGAGAAGAGGTTTCAGTCTGTACTGCATGGCGAGAAGAGGTTTCAGTATGTACACTATGGTGAGAAGAGGTTTCAGTATGTACTGTATGGTGGTTTTGCATTAGGTGGATGTGTGAGATGTGATAAATGCCAAAAAATAACCTTGTAAAACGTTATACTCGTTTGAATTGGCAAAAGTAGATGATAGAATGGCTGTAACAGTTCCACATGGTCATGGCCTCTATTGCCTACTGTATACACCGACTTGCACTTTGACTTGCAGGACCACTGCTTGTGTAACTGGCCTTCTAGAACTCTCCTCTGAGTGCTGCTCAAGTAAAACAGGGCTTCAATTGTATCAATCCTCCTCACATTAAGCAGTGAGTATAATGACCTATTCAAACCCATCTGGGATCCTGGGATTGTTCAAAGTATAACTGACAGGCTGACATTTTCTGTATGTGGACTGGAGGAGGAGGGTGAAGGGGGTCAAGACGAAGATAACTGCAGACTTAAACATAATGACATGAAAGGTGCCAAGTGCCAAACCAGTCTGACGGGAGAAATGGCACAGGAAATCAAATAATAGAAACTCACAAAAGCACAGAAGAAGAAGATGTCGTTTTAATGGAGGCTCTGAGCTTTAATTTGACCTGCGGTGGAAACGTGACATCACAAGGTGCGGATAGCTTTTTGTTTGGATTGATAGAATGACAGGTCTCGCTCTCTTTCTACCGCTCCTTTAAGCTGTCCCTCTCTCGCTCTTTCACTTTCCCTTTGTCCAGAGTAATTACGCGGATTTAGATTTGATCTGAGAGAAAACGGCCCGTCTCTGTGTGTGTGTATGTGTGGGGGGGGTAAGACATTAACTCCATGTGAGACACCAGACACTGGGTCATTAACGAGAGCACAGACATGTCATTTCATCTTGGCACCAGATGGCTCCTTAAGTGTCTTTCAGCTCCGTCTGTCCAGTCTACACAGGATATGGAGGCTGTGTTTATCCCGAGACGGACAGAGTAGAGAGGATCATGTGGGCTGGTATAGGACCTGTTTCTATATCCATTCCTGCACATTTTAGTTTTAGCCCAGCTGATTTAATGAGGCCTAATCAAGGTGTAGGTGATTAGGTGACTAGTTGAAACCAGTTGTGTTAGCGCTGGACTAGAACAAACGCACACACCATGAGACCGTTCAGGAATGGATTGAGAAACACTGCCCAATGGTATATAAAACTACGGAAATCAATATCCCCAGCTCCATACAATCAAGGAACCACCGCTCACTGAACTCCAGCTGGAGCTGAGGCCCTTCCCTCTGCGCTAACACTTAATCAGCTATCACAAGTGCAAATGACTGGGAGCAGTAGTTAACTCTAGGCTAGCCTACTTCATCAGGGGCAGTAGTTAAGGCTAGGCTAGCCCACTTCATCAGGGGCAGTAGTTAAGGCTAGGCTAGCCCACTTCATCAGGGGCAGTAGTTAAGGCTAGGCTAGCCCACTTCATCAGGGGCAGTAGTTAAGGCTAGGCTAGCCCGCCTCATCAGGGGCAGTAGTTATGGCTAGGCTAGCCCACTTCATCAGGGGCAGGTGATAATGCTAGGCTAGCCCGCTTCATCAGGGGCAGTAGTTAACTCTAGACTAGCCCACTTCATCAGGGGCAGTAGTTAAGGCTAGGCTAGCCCGCCTCATCAGGGGCAGTAGTTAAGGCTAGGCTAGCCCGCCTCATCAGGGGCAGTAGTTATGGCTAGGCTAGCCCACTTCATCAGGGGCAGTAGTTATGGCTAGGCTAGCCCGCCTCATCAGGGGCAGTAGTTAAGGCTAGGCTAGCCCGCCTCATCAGGGGCAGTAGTTATGGCTAGGCTAGCCCACCTCATCAGGGGCAGTAGTTAAGGCTAGGCTAGCCCGCCTCATCAGGGGCAGTAGTTAATGCTAGGCTAGCCCGCCTCATCAGGGGCAGTAGTTAAGACTTGCCTAGCCCGCCTCATCAGGGGCAGTAGTTATGGCTAGGCTAGCCCACTTCATCAGGGGCAGTAGTTAAGGCTAGGCTAACCTACATCATGAGCGTGTGCAATGTGGAGATACAGCCACACTATTTGTTCAGCTGTGGATCTCTGCACTCGTTAGAGGTGATATCATTAGATCAACACTGGGGAGCCTAATCCAGGAAACTAAATTACACATCAGGGATTATAAAAACACACTAAATTAAAGATGAGGGATTATACCCAGTAATTAAACCTCCCCATAGGGCAGAACAGGCAGACCATGATTACTGTCCATCATCGTCCTCCAGTGGCTTTAAGGTCTGTCTGGAGACAGAAGTGACCACACACGAGGATGGTATGCTGTGTGGCCCAGGTCATATATTATGACGTTATTAGGGTTAAGAGTGTTGGGCCAGTAACCGAAAGGTTTCTGGTTCGAACCCCCGAGCTGACTAGGTGGGGGAAAAAAACTGCCAATATGCCCTTGAGCAAGGCACTTAACCCTCTGGATAAAAGCGTCTGTTAAATGACTAAAATGTAAATGTTATGTATGGGCCAGGTTATACATTAGGATGTTATGTATGGGCCAGGTTATATATTAGGATGCTATGTATGGCCCAGGTTATACATTAGGATGTTATGTATGGCCCAGGTTATACATTAGGATGCTATGTATGGGCCAGGTTATACATTAGGATGCTATGTATGGGCCAGGTTATACATTAGGATGCTATGTATGGCCCAGGTTATACATTAGGATGCTATGTATGGGCCAGGTTATACATTAGGATGCTATGTATGGGCCAGGTTATACATTAGGATGCTATGTATGGCCCAGGTGATACATTAGGATGCTATGTATGGGCCAGGTTATATATTAGGATGTTATGTATGGGCCAGGTTATACATTAGGATGTTATGTATGGGCCAGGTTATATAGTAGGATGCTATGTATGGGCCAGGTTATATATTAGGATGCTATGTATGGGCCAGGTTATACATTAGGATGCTATGTATGGCCCAGGTGATACATTAGGATGCTATGTATGGCCCAGGTGATACATTAGGATGCTATGTATGGGCCAGGTGATACATTAGGATGCTATGTATGGGCCAGGTTATATATTATGATGCTATGCATGGGCCAGGTTATACATTAGGATGCTATGTATGGCCCAGGTGATACATTAGGATGCTATGTATGGGCCAGGTTATACATTAGGATGCTATGTATAGCCCAGGTTATACATTAGGATGCTATGTATGGGCCAGGTTATACATTAGGATGCTATGTATGGGCCAGGTTATACATTAGGATGCTATGTATGGCCCAGGTGATACATTAGGATGCTATGTATGGGCCAGGTTATACATTAGGATGCTATGTATGGGCCAGGTTATACATTAGGATGTTATGTATGGGCCAGGTTATACATTAGGATGCTATGTATGGGCCAGGTTATATATTAGGATGCTATGTATGGGCCAGGTTATACATTAGGATGCTATGTATAGCCCAGGTTATACATTAGGATGCTATGTATGGGCCAGGTTATACATTAGGATGCTATGTATGGCCCAGGTGATACATTAGGATGCTATGTATGGGCCAGGTTATATATTAGGATGTTATGTTGTCTGTCAGAGCAGCTCCCAGATTACTGCACCTGTACATAGCCCACCTATAATTTAGCCCAAACAACTACCTCTTTCCCTACTGTATTTATTTGATTTTATTTATTTACTTTGCTCCTTTCGACCCCATTATTTTTATTTCTACTTTGCACATTCTTCCACTGCAAATCTACCATTCCAGTGTTTTACTTGCTATATTGTATTTACTTTTTGTCTTTACCTCCCTTATCTCACCTCATTTGCTCACATCATATATAGACTTGTTTCTACTGTATTATTGACTGTATGTTTGTTTTACTCCATGTGTAACTCTGTGTCGTTGTATGTGTCAAACTGCTTTGCTTCATCTTGGCCAGGTCGCAATTGTAAATGAGAACTTGTTCTCAACTAACCTACCTGGTTAAATAAAGGTTAAATAAAAATACATGTATGGGCCAGGTTATATATTAGGATGTTATGTATGGCCCAGGTGATACATTAGGATGCTATGTATGGGCCAGGTTATACATTAGGATGTTATGCATGGCCCAGGTGATACATTAGGATGCTATGTATGGGCCAGGTTATATATTAGGATGTTATGCATGGCCCAGGTGATACATTAGGATGCTATGTATGGGCCAGGTTATATATTAGGATGCTATGTATGGGCCAGGTTATAGATTAGGATGCTATGTATGGGCCAGGTTATATATTAGGATGCTATGTATGGGCCAGGTTATATATTAGGATGTTATGCATGGCCCAGGTTATATATTAGGATGCTATGTATGGGCCAGGTTATATATTAGGATGCTATGTATGGGCCAGGTTATATATTAGGATGTTATGTATGGCCCAGGTGATACATTAGGATGCTATGTATGGCCCAGGTGATACATTAGGATGCTATGTATGGGCCAGGTGATACATTAGGATGCTATGTATGGGCCAGGTTATAGATTAGGATGCTATGTATGGGCCAGGTTATATATTAGGATGCTATGTATGGGCCAGGTTATATATTAGGATGTTATGCATGGCCCAGGTTATATATTAGGATGTTATGCATGGCCCAGGTTATATATTAGGATGCTATGTATGGGCCAGGTTATATATTAGGATGTTATGTATGGCCCAGGTGATACATTAGGATGCTATGTATGGGCCAGGTTATATATTAGGATGTTATGCATGGCTCAGGTTATATATTAGGATGCTATGTATGGGCCAGGTTATATATTAGGATGTTATGCATGGCCCAGGTTATATATTAGGATGCTATGTATGGCTCAGGTTATATATTAGGATGCTATGTATGGGCCAGGTTATATATTATGATGTTATGTGTGGCCCAGGTTATAGATTAGGATGCTATGTATGGGCCAGGTTATATATTAGGATGCTATGTATGGGCCAGGTTATATATTAGGATGCTATGTATGGGCCAGGTTATATATTAGGATGCTATGCATGGCTCAGGTTATATATTAGGATGTTATGCATGGCCCAGGTTATATATTATGATGTTATGTTTGGCCCAGGTTATATATTAGGATGCTATGTATGGCTCAGGTTATATATTAGGATGTTATGCATGGCCCAGGTTATATATTATGATGTTATGTGTGGCCCAGGTTATAGATTAGGATGTTATGCATGGCCCAGGTTATAGATTAGGATGCTATGTATGGGCCAGGTTATATATTAGGATGTTATGCATGGCCCAGGTTATATATTAGGATGTTATGCATGGCCCAGGTTATATATTATGATGTTATGTGTGGCCCAGGTTATAGATTAGGATGTTATGCATGGCCCAGGTTATAGATTAGGATGCTATGTATGGGCCAGGTTATATATTAGGATGTTATGCGTGGCCCAGGTTATATATTAGGATGCTATGTATGGCCCAGGTTATATATTAGGATGCTATGTATGGCCCAGGTTATACATTAGGATGCTATGTATGGCTCAGGTTATATATTAGGATGCTATGTATGGCCCAGGTTATACATTAGGATGTTATGCGTGGCCCAGGTTATATATTAGGATGTTATATATGGCCCAGGTTATATAATTTAGGATGTTATATATGGCCCAGGTTATATATTAGGATGTTATATATGGCCCAGGTTATACATTAGAACTAAGGGTAAGCTGAATCAACAGATGGTTGTGACCAGTGAGCTGGGGTTTCCTTATTCTCCAGTTTATGTGATGGACGCAGTTTGACACAGAACTGGTTCTGTTCTCGCCACGGTTGTCTTTAAACCAACAACATTGAAGGTGACCAGTGAGCATCGTGTGTCAGGACAGTGCTTAGTACAACAAGCTCCAGTTCCTCGCTGTAATGCAGGGTGGCGTCTTCCACGCCAGCCAGACGCACTTGATTTAGCCCGGAGAAATTCCAGCACCTTATTATGAGACAAGCCCTTCTCTCCTTGGTGTGCGTGCATGCGCAAGTGAATGTGTGTACGTGTGCACGAGTGTGTACGTGTGCACGAGTGTGTACGTGTGCACGAGTGTGACACAGACACTGGTGTGGGAGAATTTCATACACTACTGAAAATACTCAGCACCCACAGCATCTGGAATGTCCAGTTCTCTCCATGGAGGTCGCAACAAAGCCGGGGCTGAAAACGAACCTGAAGCATGGATCAGAGACAGGCGACTACTTCACATGGCTGGAATTAAGCCGAGGGGGACCAGCTACCTAAAACACCAGCGTTGGAATCTGGTTACATTTATGTCAGGCAGGAAAACAAGTCTGACTTAACAGCTTTTATATAGACCTTCCAGTGGTGGATGGGTGACATTCTTAGAGGACACATAACCGAGCCAATATTGCCGGTGGTGAGCCATCCAAAAAGAACTATTCTAAAAAAGGTCCCGGCGTTTTAAATCCTAAACTACTGGCCATCCCGAGTTCATCCACCCGCCATTCTAGATAAAATACTAGTTTACTCTCGACAACCTGACCCTTGAATTACAGCATGTTCCCCAACTGTCATTGTGTATCAAAAACATCAACTGTGGCTCAAATCTATTTGCTCTGAGCCACTTCCTGGCCAGAGTGACAGCCGCTCCAGGCCAGTAAGATCAAGCAGTGTGTGACATACAGTTTACCACAGAGTTCTCTGAACTCTCTACTGGCACAGTTGACTGGATGTGTGTGTGTATCTAGCTATACAGAGGGGAGACTTGGTGTTTGAATGTGGCTTCACAAGCCTCCCCAACATGGGGACTGGCATGGATGGAGGACAACTGATATCTATGATCTCAGAACAGGGTGGGAGAGGGGTGAGAAGGGAGACGTGAGAGAGGAGTGCGGGGAGAGGGGAGCGGTGAGAGAGGAGTGCGGGGAGAGGCGAGAGAAGAGAGGAGAGCGGCCAGCATCTGACCATATGCTGTATAACATTATCTAGTACTACAACAGTTCTCAGCTCTGTTTTCAACTGTTAGAAGTTAATAATTGAATCAGACAAGTATGTTGGCATTCCTAGCAGTTTGAAGGAGACTAGTGCTTTTTACTATGCTTGGAATGAGAGACAGTTTGCATTGCCAGACATTTCACGCTATTGGTTGAGACAACTTATTGTGTGGGATAGTGTAGTGCTTTACTGGTCCATATGTTCCTGTGGGACTGTGTGTGTCTGTAGACTTCTGTATACACGTGTATGCCTGTGTTCATGCCTGGATGCAGTGTTTGTGTGAGCACACGTTACTCACGCGGATCGTCCCTCCATGTCCAGCTTAGTGGGGATGATGCCCTTCTTGCTGAGCACGGCCGCCACCTTGTCCACCTCGCCCCGTTCCACCGCCTTCATCAGCCGGTCGTCATACTTGTTCCAGTCTGTGTTCTGGGAGAGAGAGAGAGAGGGCACGACGTCAACACGACACAGATACCTCGCCTTTACAACATACGGGTCAGGGAAACTCATTCTCACCACGGTCATCACTTTGTCATAATTCAAGGAGTCTGGACAGATCAACATTTCAAACATTAGAATTCCCAGAGGGACTATAGACTGGATTGAGGTTAGCCTCAATGATTTATGCCAAGATAGTGCGGCTCCATTCTGAAGCAAAGCATTTCTGAGAGTGCCTGGACACAGAGCATGGGAACGGCTAGTTCTTCTGCAAGAAAGGACCCCTCTTGGACAGAACACAGGCACTGGAGTAGAGGGATCCAAGAAAACAGAAAGCGGTGGCTAAAGCCTGCATAGAGAACGAGAAAGGACAGTTCCCTGCCTGTTCCTGGATACAACAACAACATGTAAACACGTGTCACAAAGGAATTTGTAAAAAAATAAATAAATAAATAAATCCACCAAACTGCAACATGACGCTCTGTCTGTCTGTCCGCTCACTCAACTCACACTGGCTGGCAGATAGATAAATATTCCACATAGATGATAGGCCTATTTTGCATGCAATTTGTCTCCCGCCAAAATTAAGCGTCAACATGTACCTAATACATATTAGTATTATCAGAATGCAAGTTCAAAACTACAAACGTAAAGAATGGAACTTGATAACGAGTTAAAACAGGCCACTGTGCCTCTGGGTTGATGAAAGAATTCTCCTGGGGAATGTAGGGCAGATTCCCAGAGTTCCTTCAGGTTAGTGAGAGAAGAATAAGCTGTAAGTCACAGCTCACTCCTTCCTGCTGTTTCAACACCATGCTTACTCAGTATTCAGGAACCGCAGTGGCTAGGTCCTAACCCATCCACAGTAGCTAGGTCCTAACCCACCCCCAGTGGCTAGGTCCTAACCCACCCCCAGTGGCTAGGTCCTAACCCAACGCCAGTAGCTAGGTCCTAACCCAACCCCAGTAGCTAGGTCCCAACCCAACCCCAGTAGCTAGGTCCCAACCCAACCCCAGTAGCTAGGTCCCAACCCAACCCCAGTAGCTAGGTCCCAACCCAACCCCAGTAGCTAGGTCCCAACCCAACCACAGTAGCTAGGTCCCAACCCAACCACAGTAGCTAGGCCCCAACCCAACCACAGTAGCTAGGTCCCAACCCAACCACAGTAGCTAGGTCCCAACCCAACCACAGTAGCTAGGTCCCAACCCAACCACAGTAGCTAGGTCCCAACCCAACCACAGTAGCTAGGTCCCAACCCAACCACAGTAGCTAGGTCCCAACCCAACCACAGTAGCTAGGTCCCAACCCAACCACAGTAGCTAGGTCCCAACCCAACCACAGTAGCTAGGTCCCAACCCAACCACAGTAGCTAGGTCCCAACCCAACCACAGTAGCTAGGTCCCAACCCAACCACAGTAGCTAGGTCCCAACCCAACCACAGTAGCTAGGTACTAACCCAACCACAATAGCTAGGTCCTAACCCAACCACAGTAGCTAGGTCCCAACCCAACCACAGTAGCTAGGTCCCAACCCAACCACAGTAGCTAGGTCCCAACCCAACCACAGTAGCTAGGTCCTAACGCAACCACAGTAGCTAGGTCCCAACCCAACCACAGTAGCTAGGTCCCAACCCAACCACAGTAGCTAGGTCCTAACCCAACCACAGTAGTTAGGTCCTAACCCAACCACAGTAGTTAGGTCCTAACCCAACCACAGTAGTTAGGTCCTAACCCAACCACAGTAGTTAGGTCCTAACCCAACCACAGTAGTTAGGTCCTAACCCAACCACAGTAGTTAGGTCCTAACCCAACCACAGTAGTTAGGTCCTAACCCAACCACAGTAGTTAGGTCCTAACCCAACCACAGTAGTTAGGTCCTAACCCAACCACAGTAGTTAGGTCCTAACCCAACCACAGTAGTTAGGTCCTAACCCAACCACAGTAGTTAGGTCCTAACCCAACCACAGTAGTTAGGTCCCAATGGCCTCAGGATACTTTTAACAAGTGTCATTAGAAATGTCCTTACTCTCTAAAAGAACAAGCAGAATACCTACAAAGTACATGGAGGTGCATTTCAGCCAGCGACTCATGTTGAGAGAGGGGGACTGGTCCTTGCAGAGTGCCGCTGCAAACGCCGCCACTGTTCCGGTAGAACGACAAACAAACAAAAACAAAAGTTTTCCTCTTCTGGGGAGTGCTGTTAAGGCACTCTGCCAGCCCGTGTGAGCTGAGTGAGCGGACAGACGGAGAGTCCCGTTGCAGCTCGGTGGGTCGTCTTTCAGAGCTCTCCAGCGACGTCGCCTGCTGTTGCTGCCAGAACCTCTCGGTCTCGAAGCGTTACGGAGAAGTTCCTAAAAGTTTTTCTGGCACTCCCAGGCTCTGTCTGTGAGTTCATCACCCCACTGTGCACAGCACAGGGTAGGAGGAGAAGAAATAGAAAAAGGGGGTGGGGATGGAGGAGGAGGTGTGGAGGAGCAGTAGGACCAGCCCTGCCAGCCCTGGGACCAGCCCCGGCCAGCTACTGCAGCTCCTCCTCTGGGGAACAGCCTCTCGGCTACAGCCTGGATCTCTTCAATCTCTCTCTAACTACTCTCTTTCACTTTGTATTCTGCTTCCCTCTCTTAGTTGTTCTTCTTGTCTCCTCTCCTCCCGTCCAGTCTCCTCTCCTCCCGTCCAGTCTCCTCTCCTCCCGTCCAGTCTCCTCTCCTCCCGTCCAGTCTCCTCCCGTCCAGTCCAGTCTCCTCCCGTCCAGTCCAGTCTCCTCCCGTCCAGTCCAGTCTCCTCTCCTCCAGTCCAGTCTCCTCTCCTCCAGTCCAGTCTCCTCTCCTCCAGTCCAGTCTCCTCTCCTCCAGTCCAGTCTCCTCTCCTCCAGTCCAGTCTCCTCTCCTCCAGTCCAGTCTCCTCTCCTCCAGTCCAGTCTCCTCTCCTCCAGTCCAGTCTCCTCTCCTCCAGTCCAGTCTCCTCTCCTCCAGTCCAGTCTCCTCTCCTCCAGTCCAGTCTCCTCTTCTCCAGTCCAGTCTCCTCTCCTCCAGTCCAGTCTCCTCTCCTCCAGTCCAGTCTCCTCTCCCTTTCTATACAGTCTTCTCTTAGCAGACTGTCAGCTTAGTTTTTGTGCAGTAGGAGTTCCTCTCTTGGTCTCTCTTTCAGTCTGGGGTGTACAGCGTCTTCTACCCAGTTAATGGCAAGGTCAGCCAGCCCCCAAGGTGTAAATATGGGATCTCTCTCTCTCTCTCTCTCTCTCTCTGGTTCTAAAAGTATCCCCGGCTCCTGTGGTAAACAGAGGCTAGTGCAGACAGCACCAGCAGACAGGTTACCTCTTTATTTGTTACCCTCCAACCTTTCTCCAATGACTGATAGGAAGACAGGGGCTAAGAATACATTCTGAGCATGCCTGCTCTGAGAGCAACACCGTCGGTGTCCTGTCCATCCTACACAGCACAGCAGCACCCCGACTGAAACAAGGCCAGCCAAGGAGGAGCCTTGCTGCTAGCATCCCCACCGTTATCCCACATCCCCAAATATTAACCTATGATGTGGAGAAGGGGATTATTGTTGCACATTGGAGCTGGCCCTGGCACGGACCCCTGAGGTTCCCCGACGTTCAGGGACCTTGTTAAACAGTCTATATACTCATTCTGTATGTGTGTCTGTGTGCGCAGAGGTGCTGATCCCACCACACGGTAGCAGGATTAGGTGTCACAGTCTTTTACAAATCAGCTGTCTGGGTTTGCAGGCTCCCCTTAAACCCTCCACCCAACTGTCATTACTACCTTGGTGGTAAACATCGCACTGGGCCGTCTATTAACAATGGAATACGTCAACTTGTATTATTTGCGAGGTGAAAAAGAACGAGAGGTCAGAAGAGAGAGAGAGAGCGAGAAAGGAGGGGGACGCGTTTAATTTACACACACTGCGTCAGCTCGGCGGGGGCTCGGGTTACGACCCGCTGCCAGACTGGCGTTAGCAGAGTGGCCGTGATATTCCGCAAACATGCGAAAAGGCCCGTCCGCATGACACGTCATATGAAGGACCGGGTGTCTTCTTTCTAAAACTGCATGGAGACAAAGGCACCAAAATGGAACCTGGGTTGACAAACTGAGTGCAGTGGCCCTCACACCTAAATATCTATATGGGTGTGTCTGGGTTGTTTTGTTTGGACTGGATACATGAGTCGGGTTTAGAACACCACGTATAGTGTTGAACATGACTTCATGGGGTAGCGAATAAATCTGTTCTCAATATAGTGCCTGTAAGACAAGCGCTGGAGAATCATTTTTATGCTTTAGGGAGTGAATTGTAAAATATCAATGCAATTTTCAAGTAAATGTTGATCATTAATTGATGGATGTAATTGTTTTTTAATTAAATGGAGCTTTAATGTTAATTAATCTAAGAACCTGCACCAACTTGAGGCACTATAAGGCTATGTGCAGGCTACGAAGGAGCCGGTGGACGTTCTAGTCCACTGTGATTCTCCATCACATCTTCCCGAGGCCCTCGACTGTCCGTATCGGCAGGCCGTAGCTCATCCCAACACCCTCATCATATCCATGTTCCTCTTAGCCAATGGCCTGTAATGTCCTGACAGATTAAATGACCAGCAGTAAATACCCAGCCGTTCTCCCCCTCTCTCTCCCCCTCCCTCCCCCTGTCACCATGTGTGAGTGAGAGGAGCCAAGAGGAGGAGGTCAGGGCGTCAGGCAGTGAAGTGGAGCCAGGACTTTACTGCTGGGTGTCCTCGGGCCAAGCCACAGACAGGTTGACAACACTAAGGCCACAGCACCCCCTGGCAGTGATGGGATAGCAGACATCTTTAATGAGACAGGAGGGAGAGGGAGGGAGAGGGAGAGAGAGAAACAGAGATAAAGCGAGGGTGACGGAGCGTAAGAGGGAGAGAGAAGGAGAGATCCAAGGTCCTGACACCTAGTACCGACCAATATCCCTCAACACAGAAATGAAAACAGGCACCATGGTAACAGACACCGCCCTGTTACCTCCCAGTGTCTTATAGATATTCCATTCATCATTACAGACAAACAGAACCTACATGCCATCTGAATGTCTCACCAGGGCTGATACAGTGAGGCAGTATCCACTGAAAGAAGAAGCCCCAGACTACAGCTAGGAGAGCTGGTGATAGTCCTAATTTACTGAAGACAAGCTCAGATAGCAGTTAGAGCTCCTAGCTACAGTGCAATACAGGCAGAGAGACTGACTCATGCTGTAGTGGACGAGAGAGACGTGGACTCAGGGAGGAAACTAACACTAACACTGAACAAAACTAAGTGCCAGCCACTTTGCCAACCAGACTGTTTACCCAGGTCGTGAGGTGCCCAAGAAAACAAGCACAGTCCGAGCCAGTGGTGGAAGGATATCCTGTTAATGAGTGGCCATCAAAAAGCATTCTGCTCGGGTCACATAGCTCTGAAACAGAAACACTCTGGTCAGAATGGTGTAAATTAAAAATGGCTGCCATAAACTGACTGACAACCACTGATTGAAAAACTGATGCTGTTGATTCAAGGAGAGACATTGTTGAGTTCTTGGAAAGTGCACACGAACACACACATGGTTAATCTGGGGGCCTGAGGGAGAGAAACGTAGAGCCTCTGTTAGCAGTAGCAGCTGTGGCTTCTTAACCCACTTCCTCACCATTGTGGGGTCGTCAGTGTTAGCCATTAACGCGGTGAACAGCCATTATATTTTAGAGACACAGGGCAACAGACTGACTGGTGATTAGGGGGGAGCTGGGCGATGGTGTAATGGTCAGATTATTTACAGGCTGACTGGTGATTAGGGGGAGCTGGGCGATGGTGTAACGGTCAGATTATTTACAGGCTGACTGGTGATTAGGGGGAGCTGGGCGATGGTATAATGGTCGGATTATTTACAGGCTGACTGACACCATGGGGAGGGACAGAGAGAAAGGGAGGAAAACAGAGAGGCCAGAGGGGAATATTAGGTGTCTGTCGTTACGGCAAATTGATGCTTTAATTAGAAAGGAGGATGTACCACTGACGACCTAAGCTAAAAGTAGGGGTGTGAACGTTAAAAAGTTTAAACGAAATTTAACCAAAAAACTGTACATTTTTTACGTAGATGCAAAAAGTAACAACTAAGAGCTTTGAAGTGTCTCAACTGTTGATGCCCTGGCAACCACGCTGTGACCAGCATGAAGCCAACCAATACACATGGCAAGATACTCTGTGTGACTGTGTGAAAGACCAGTGTTGCATCTCCCTTATCTCAATATCCTAGCCTTCATTGATAGTTATTTCTTTACTGAAGTTGTGACACATTGCAAGCCAAGAAATTGCGAGATACAGCATTCCATTGCGAGATACAGCATTTGATTGCTGATAGATAGTGCACTAGTCCTATTCTGACTGTCTGCCTGGTGGCCAACCTGCCTGGTCATGTCTAGGTGGGATACAGCATTAGATTGCTGATAGATAGGGCTAGTGCACTATTCTGACTGTCTGCCTGGTGGCCAACCTGCCTATACTGTGTCCCTCCGCTCAGTCCCTCGATAGCTCGCTATGAAAGATGCGAGTGTTTGTGTTCTCATACAGGACACTCGCTGGGCAGAGAGGTGACCGTCTCAGACAGGACACTCCCTGGGCAGAGAGGTGACCGTCTCAGACAGGACACTCCCTGAGCAGAGAGGTGACCGTCTCAGACAGGACACTCGCTGGGCAGAGAGGTGACCGTCTCAGACAGGACACTCGCTGGGCAGAGAGGTGACCGTCTCAGACAGGACACTCGCTGGGCAGAGAGGACACTCAGACAGGACACTCGCAGATAGGACACTCAGACAGGACACTCGCTGGGCAGAGAGGTGACAGTCTCAGACAGGACACTCCCTGGGCAGAGAGGTGACCGTCTCAGACAGGACACTCGCTGGGCAGAAAGGTGACCGTCTCAGACAGGACACTCGCTGGGCAGAGAGGTAACCGTCTCAGACAGACAGGAAACACCCCCTGTGGTGAGTGACAGCTAAAGGGGCGGCAGGGTAGCCTAGTGGTTAGAGCGTTGGACTAGTAACCGAAAGGTTGCAAGTTCATATCCCCGAGCTGACAAGGTACAAATCTGTCATTCTGCCCCTGAACAGGCAGTTAACCCACTGTTCCTAGGCCGTCATTGAAAATAAGAATTTGTTCTTAACTGAGTTGCCTAGTAAAATAAAGGTAGAGTAAAAATATTCCCCATTCTGCCCTACTCTCACCCCGTAACATAAGAGACAGGGAGCGGGGGGGGTCAGACGGGTCAGGTGTACACTGTGTCCTCTTCACTATCACTAAAACAAAAGTCATGTTACTTAGGTCATAGTTATGGTTGGGATGTTGCAGGATGACACAACCCAACACTGTCTGGTTTTCTTCAACAACCAGAGATGAGCCGACATCCAACCCTTCAACAACCAGAGATTAGCCGACATCCAAGCAGCTTAACCCCTTCAACAACCAGAGATTAGCCTACATCCAAGCAGCTTAACCCCTTCAACAACCAGAGATTAGCCTACATCCAAGCAGCTTAACCCCTTCAACAACCAGAGATTAGCCTACATCCAAGCAGCTTAACCCCTTCAACAACCAGAGATTAGCCTACATCCAAGCAGCTTAACCCCTTCAACAACCAGAGATTAGCCTACATCCAAGCAGCTTAACCCCTTCAACAACCAGAGATTAGCCTACATCCAAGCAGCTTAACCCCTTCAACAACCAGAGATTAGCCGACATCCAAATGTTCCCATCTTGCAGGCTCCAAGGGAACCACCACTGTCTTTCTTCTGTAGAGCTACCGAGGGGACAGACCATGGAATTCATTCTTTGTCACACAAGTCACAGTTTCACAGTTCTGCAGCTAGTCTGTACAACAAAAATACCTCACCAGATGGCTGATGACCTCATAAAGACGTGTTTTGACTTTGGCGATATTGAACAGGAGCTGGAGAGCCCATTAGTGACTGAGTGTTAGGGAGTCCCACAGGTAAAGAGGAGATGCCACAGTTCCCTGTTGGCCACTGAAACCTCTTCCCATCTACGAAGCCCAAATGGAGCTCCGTCTGAAGCTGCCAGCTCCAGGCTTCCCCTGGCTATTTTCCCCCACTTCCAACAGCAGGGCCCTGGGCAAGAGATCAGGGATCAGCTTTCTGCACGGACCCCCTCCATCTTACACTACGCCCTCTACAACGTATTACCACTGTCCAATGGAGGACTTGTTCACTGAATCATGTGATCACCAAGAGGGGGATGATTCCTACTTGGCCAGGAAACATAGGCAATGACAGTGCCTAGCAAATTTACATGAAATAGTAAATGGTAAATGGTTCAGGAGGGAGGTGATGTACAATCTATACCTTGAAGAGATGGCAGTCAGACACAGGACAGAGGGACTGTATGTATACACACAATGCCTGGTTATGTTACATCAAAGGGTTTTCAAATCTTTAGATGAGCTGTGATCAAATTCTAAGATGAACTTCAGCAGACTGTAAATGAAGCACAGCACTTCCAATGTTACAGCTCTGAACACATCTTTAAGGACTGGTACTGATACAGGGTCTCTAAGGACTTGTACTGATACTGGGTCTCTAAGGACTTGTACTGATACTGGGTCTCTAAGGACTTGTACTGATACTGGGTCTCTAAGGACTGGTACTGATACTGGGTCTCTAAGGACTGGTACTGATACTGGGTCTCTAAGGACTGGTACTGATACTGGGTCTCTAAGGACTGGTACTGATACTGGGTCTCTAAGGACTGGTACTGATACTGGGTCTCTAAGGACTGGTACTGATACTGGGTCTCTAAGGACTGGTACTGATACTGGGTCTCTAAGGACTGGTACTGATACTGGGTCTCTAAGGACTGGTACTGATACTGGGTCTCAAAGGACTGGTACTGATACTGGGTCTCAAAGGACTGGTACTGATACTGGGTCTCTAACGACTTGTACTGATACTGGGTCTCTAATGACTTGTACTGATACTGGGTCTCTAACGACTTGTACTGATACTGGGTCTCTAACGACTTGTACTGATACTGGGTCTCTAAGGACTTGTACTGATACTGGGTCTCTAAGGACTTGTACTGATACTGGGTCTCTAAGAACTTGTACTGATACTGGGTCTCTAAGGACTTCTGGGAGCTGAGGAATGTTTTCACCAAAACACTGATGGACGATGACAGTTGATAAGACAGGGAAAATTATACAGATAAAATATGATAAATATCTGTTTCATCTCACTGCAAAAACTCAATTTAATTTAACAGATAAATGACTAGTGGCAATTTAGTAAGATAACAGTAAGCAGAAAGGCAAATTCCAATTAATTTCATCCAGAATAAAAAGAGAGAACGTGATTTGGGTCATAACATAGACAAGAACATGAAACTATCACTCTGTCCTCCTGAGACATTGGGTCATAACAGAGACAAGAACATGGAACTATCACTCTGTCCTCCTGAGACATTGGGTCATAACAGACAAGAACATGGAACTATCACTCTGTCCTCCTGAGACATTGGGTCATAACAGAGACAAGAACATGGAACTATCACTCTGTCCTCCTGGGACATTGGGTCATAACAGACAAGAACATGGAACTATCACTCTGTCCTCCTGAGACATTGGGTCATAACAGACAAGAACATGGAACTATCACTCTGTCCTCCTGAGACATTGGGTCATAACAGACAAGAACATGGAACTATCACTCTGTCCTCCTGAGACATTGGGTCATAACAGACAAGAACATGGAACTATCACTCTGTCCTCCTGAGACATTGGGTCAACAGAGACAAGAACATGGAACTATCACTCTGTCCTCCTGAGACATTGGGTCATAACAGAGACAAGAACATGGAACTATCACTCTGTCCTCCTGGGACATTGGGTCATAACAGAGACAAGAACATGGAACTATCACTCTGTCCTCCTGAGACATTGGGTCATAACAGAGACAAGAACATGGAACTATCACTCTGTCCTCCTGAGACATTGGGTCATAACAGACAAGAACATGGAACTATCACTCTGTCCTCCTGAGACATTGGGTCATAACAGACAAGAACATGGAACTATCACTCTGTCCTCCTGGGACATTGGGTCATAACAGAGACAAGAACATGGAACTATCACTCTGTCCTCCTGAGACATTGGTTCATAACAGACAAGAACATGGAACTATCACTCTGTCCTCCTGAGACATTGGGTCATAACAGACAAGAACATGGAACTATCACTCTGTCCTCCTGAGACATTGGGTCATAACAGAGACAAGAACATGGAACTATCACTCTGTCCTCCTGAGACATTGGGTCATAACAGACAAGAACATGGAACTATCACTCTGTCCTCCTGAGACATTGGGTCATAACAGACAAGAACATGGAACTATCACTCTGTCCTCCTGAGACATTGGGTCAACAGAGACAAGAACATGGAACTATCACTCTGTCCTCCTGGGACATTGGGTCATAACAGAGACAAGAACATGGAACTATCACTCTGTCCTCCTGAGACATTGGGTCATAACAGAGACAAGAACATGGAACTATCACTCTGTCCTCCTGAGACATTGGGTCATAACAGACAAGAACATGGAACTAACACTCTGTCCTCCTCCTGGTCAATCTGTCTGAAAGACACCAAAGACAAACGTCAGTATCTGGACAACAGAGGCGAAACTCTCCCCTTACTCCCAAATCTAAAACCGGCAGACAAGGGGGGCAGAAAGTAGTGCCAAATAAAATCTCCCATTTCAAAACAATTCCGGTTGTCGAAATTCCTGGGATGTTTGAGAAAGCATTGCGGTGACCTCGGCGTGTTCTCTTTTTCCTTCATATGGACCTGAAAGGGGAAGGAAAAAATAACAGAAGCGCCTGACAGCGACATCACTCGCACATTGCAATTCTATTCACTGCAATAACAGGGTCCCTGGCGGAGGTATTAAAAAACTGTCTGGATTATTGGTATTGGCTGGCGGGGGCCCGTGGGGCTGTATTGTCCCAGCTGGGCCTGATGACATGGAGATAGAGGGAGTTTAGACTCGCTCTGCTGCTGCCTGGTTGCTGATGTGGCTGCTATAAATGTGGAACAGTGGTCACCGACTCAGCAGATATGTTTTTATTATTATTAGTAACAAACATTGTACTGTATTGTTAGGCCCTAGTAACAAAAACATTGTACTGGTTTGTTAGGCCCTAGTAACATAAACATTGTACTGGTTTGTTAGGCCCTAGTAACAAAAACATTGTACTGGATTGTTAGGCCCTAGTAACAAAAACATTGTCCTGGATTGTTAGGCCCCAGTAACATAAACATTGTACTGTATTGTTAGGCCCTAGTAACAAAAACATTGTACTGGATTGTTAGGCCCTAGTAACATAAACATTGTACTGTATTGTTAGGCCCTAGTAACATAAACATTGTCCTGGATTGTTAGGCCCTAGTAACATAAACACTGTCCTGGATTGTTAGGCCCTAGTAACATAAACATTGTACTGGATTGTTAGGCCCTAGTAACAAAAACATTGTACTGGATTGTTACGCCCTAGTAACAAACATTGTATTGTGAGAGCAGCATGACACCACACTCACTGGAGAGATCAGTCCATATGAGGCTGAGGGCAGCGTGACACCACACTCACTGGAGAGATCAGTCCATATGAGGCTGAGGGCAGCGTGACACCACACTCACTGGAGAGATCAGTCCAGTAAGTCAGAGTGATGAAATAAATGTACAACAAAATGAATAGAGGTGAATTGAAACGAAACAACAGCAGTGACTCCCTGAAAGTAACCTGGTGGTGAAGGTGGCTAACACCACCAGTAGCTACAAGTTACAGCACACACACACACACACACACACACACACACACACACACACACACACACACACACACACACACACACACACACACACACACACACACACAGTATACAGATGGCAAGGCATGAGGCTCAATAGAAGAATCTGGAAGAAACATGCTGACACAGAATACTGTGTCTTTAAAGCCCCTTTGTATTCTGTCAAGACAAAGTTGCATAAAGACATAATATGTTGCAATTAAAAGTTGATAAAACAGTGATCTCTCATCTTACAGTGCCAACAGAAGCAGCAATTTACTGGAATGACTTATGCAATACACTGGATGCTTTATGACAAATATGGAGTAACACTGTTCACATGGACATTACTGTCAGGGACCATTGTTGATAAAAGTCCCATAAAAAGCCATCCATTATGGTAAATGTCACAGCTAGATAAACGTCTGTAGTGGACAGTTCGTCTACGTGAGGAAAATGCCAGTTTTGGCATAGCAACATTCCAATCTGGGAAGAGGCTCAGCTTGCGGGTGTGGACTTGTCTGTAATCAGCACTCCACTCTTTCTTTACCGGTTATATGACCAGTTCAGTCAATAGGTCCCACTAGGAAAACCCCTCAAAACTCCACACTCTTTTCTGTGAACCCATTGTCCTCGACCCTCAAAAATGTTTGTTTCAGAGATCATTTGTTTATTTAGTGGGGGCGTAATGACATCAAGATGAATTTAGGAAAAACTTTTTTTTATTTTTTATAGTTGTGAAGTTCCTCTAGTTTGAGCAACGTAGAACTCCAGTACATGGTTTCAACCAATGACAATTCAATACTCCATATCTGACCAACAGAGGGCAGCATTGGGTGAATTTGCAAGCATATCAACATCACCAAAATGGATTCCCACATGATGAAACTGCAGGAACACAAGAATCCACTTAGAGATTTAAATCCATGCTGGAGTGAAACCCTCCCTCAACTGGGCAGGAGAGTGATACCCTCCCTCAACTGGGCAGGAGAGTGATACCCTCCCTCAACTGGGCAGGAGAGTGATACCCTCCCTCAACTGGGCAGGAGAGTGAAACCCTCCCTCAACTGGGCAGGAGAGTGATACCCTCCCTCAACTGGGCAGGAGAGTGAAACCCTCCCTCAACTGGGCAGGAGAGTGATACCCTCCCTCAACTGGGCAGGAGAGTGATACCCTCCCTCAACTGGGCAGGAGAGTGAAACCCTCCCTCAACTGGGCAGGAGAGTGAAACCCTCCCTCAACTGGGCAGGAGAGTGATACCCTCCCTCAACTGGGCAGGAGAGTGAAACCCTCCCTCAACTGGGCAGGAGAGTGAAACCCTCCCTCAACTGGGCAGGAGTGTGATACCCTCCCTCAACTGGGCAGGAGAGTGAAACCCTCCCTCAACTCGGCAGGAGAGTGATACCCTCCCTCAACTGGGCAGGAGAGTGATACCCTCCCTCAACTCGGCAGGAGAGTGATACCCTCCCTCAACTGGGCAGGAGAGTGAAACCTCACCGAAGACGTGGATGTCAATTAAGGCAGCCCCCCGAACCTCTCTGATTCAGAGGGGTTGGGTTAAATGCGGAAGACACATTTCAGTTGAATGCATTCAGTTGTACAACTGACTAGGTCTCCCCCGTTCCCTTAACTAGGCAGTAGAGTGAACATTTTCCTTTCTCCCCACCAGACTCCACTGTCGTGCCAGTCTGGGCCCTCGCCACAGAGCGCCATTCTGGGCCCTCGCCACAGAGCGCCAGTCTGGGCCCTCGCCACAGAGCGCCAGTCTGGGCCCTCGCCACAGAGCGCCAGTCTGGGCCCTCGCCACAGAGCGCCAGTCTGGGCCCTCGCCACAGAGCGCCAGTCAGGGCCCTCTCCACAGAGCACCAGTCAGGGCCCTCTCCATAGAGCGCCAGTCTGGGCCCTCTCCATAGAGCGCCAGTCTGGGCCCTCTCCATAGACCGCCAGTCTGGGCCCTCTCCATAGAGCGCCAGTCTGGGCCCTCTCCATAGAGCGCCAGTCTGGGCCCTCTCCATAGCGTCTGTCTCATCAGCAGAATAGGGTTTGTGTTCCTGTGGCTCAGTCTGTGTGTGTGTGGAGGGGGGAGATAAGCCCTCAGCCATGGTTCTCCCTGACTCTGCAAAATCCCTCAGCGCAACCCCCCCCCCCAACACACACGCCCCCTCATCTTTGCTCCTCACTCTCCTACTGAGAGGCTATGATGTAAGGGCCCTACACAGCAGACTAGTACTGCCAGGATGACCTCATGGTCAGCACATGGAGCCAGACTTTAATCCTAAAAACCCATTGGGGTGTACCAGCCACCCTGATGTAGGTGAAAAGAGCTATATACTACTATGGACTCAAGTTAAGTGTAACAGATAAAACAAATGTCTTTTGATTTTTATCTAGGCCATGTTCGCTTTCTACATCACAGCTCATATAAATAAAACATGTTACTTTCTTCAATGCTGATTTAAATTCTACACAGGATTTGTCTTGTATAAATAGGGGCAACATTTAGCTGACACAATATTTCATAATGAATAAAACCTCCATACAGCTGACTGAGCCTGGCTGTAAGTTCCATAACAAGGTAATGTTGGGGGCCGAGCCTGGCTGTAAGTTCTATAACAAGGTCATGTTGGGGGCTGAGCCTGGCTGTAAGTTCCATAACAAGGTCATGTTGGGGGCTGAGCCTGGCTGTAAGTTCCATATCAAGGTCATGTTGGGGGCTGAGCCTGGCTGGAAGTTCCATATCAAGATAATGTTGGGGGCTGAGCCTGGCTGTAAGTTCCATAATAAGGTCATGTTGCTGCACTCTTCCAACTTGGATCCATACACTGTGTCTTCCTGCTCAGAACGTACCAATTAAGCTAATGTTCATTTTTAAATGTGTGATTTTGTTACTTGTGTGTTTCATTATTCAAACCATTCCATATACGTTCACCATCAACTTCATCCAGTCAGTAGTTTGTCAATTTGAATCTTTACAAACGCATGATGATCAGGGTCACATACTGGGTGCATCACCCAATCACGAGTGGCGCTAATGCTGTCTGAAAGAAGCCATTTGGAAATGAATATGATCTGTGATCAGGGAGCCTTCCCTGGCTAACACCGCATCCCACGGGGCACTGCAGTGCACAGGGCCTCCAGACTGGAGCTCTGCAGCTCCACCACTCCCCAACTACCTGCTGGCAGTGCTGTGCAGCCGTCTTCATCGACCTGGCCAAGGCCTTCGACTCTGTCAATCACCGCATTCTTATCGGCAGACTCAACAGCCTTGGTTTCTCAAATGACTGCCTCGCCTGGTTCACCAACTACTTCTCAGATACAGTTCAGTGTGTCAAATGGGAGGGCCTGTTGTCTCTAAAGGGGTGCCACTGGGTTCAATTCTCGGGCCGACTCTTTTCTCTGTATACATCAATGATGTCGCTCTTGATTATCTGATCCACCTCTACGCAGACGACACCATTCTTTATACTTTCGGCCCTTCTTTGGACAGTTTTAACAAACCTCCAGACGTATGCCATACAACACTCCTTCTGTGGCCTCCAACTGCTCTTAAATGCAAGTAAAACTAATGCATGCTCTTCAACCGATCGCTACCAGCACCTGCCCGCCCGTCCAGCATCACTCTGGACGGCTCGGACTTAGAATATGTGGACAACTACAAATAGCTAGGTATGTGGTTAGACTGTAAACTATCCTTCCAGACTCACATCAAGCATCTCCAATACAAAATTAAATCTAGAATTGGCTTCCTATTTTGCAACAAAGCCTCCACGTATGCTGCTAAACATACCCTCGTAAAACTGACTATCCTACCGATCCATGACTTCAGCGATGTCATTTACAAAATAGCATCCAACACTCTACTCAGCAAATTGGATGTAGTCTATAACAGTGCCATCCATTTTGTCACCAAGGCCCCATATACTACCCACCACTGCGAACTGTATGCTCCTATTGGCTGACCCTCACTTCATATTTGTCGCCAAACCCACTGGCTCCAGGTCATCTATAAGTCTTTGCTAGGTAAAGCCCCGCCTTATCTCAGGTCACTGGTCACCACCCGTAGCACGCGCTCCAGCAGGTATATTTCACTGGTCATCCCCAAAGCCAACTGTATTCATTTAATAGAGTTTCTGAGAAATGCCAGACGCCGCTTTGGGTCTTCTCCTTCCCAGTCATCTGTCCTTCTTTACCAGGCAGCTGCGTTCATGAGCCCAAATGCATGTAACCTAGCAACAGTTGGGCTACAGTAATAAAACACAAATATGATTTATGACAAGTGGCAACCTCTGTAAAGCAGGAAACCATTCCATGATCTTAATTGTCATGGTGTCCATCACAAGATAAATCATACCATTCCTTAGTTATCAGAATGCAAAACATGTAACCTCCAAGTGGGCCTAACTTAGGCTTTTACTGTCAGCCTAATGCACCAACAGGCTGAGCACTGTAACAGGACTGGACCATACCAAAATATATATATACATAAAATGCATCCATAAAATATATTTTATGTGAAATATAAACAATATTAAAATGTTTTTGTAATACATACATTTGTATGGAAATATATTATTTGGCAAATTTTTTGGTATGAGGTACCAGGACCACTGCCAAGTGCCAGCATCAGAGGCAGGTGCTACAGTACCAAGAACTCTCCACACTAGAGGTCGAACGATTAATCGGAATGGCCGATTAATTAGGGCCGATTTCAAGTTTTCAGAACAATCGGAAATCGGTATTTTTGGACACCGATTTGGCCGATTCAAAATAATAATAATAATAATAATAATAATTTAAAAACATTTTTTACACCTTTATTTAATCTTTATTTAACTAGGCAAGTCAGTTAAGAACACATTCTTATTTTCAATGACGGCCTAGGAACGGTGGGTTAACTGCCTTGTTCAGGGGCAGAACGACAGATTTTTTTTTACCTTGTCAGCTCAGGGATTCAATCTTGCAACATTACAGTTAACTAGTCCAACGCTCTAACCACCTGATTACATTGCACTCCACGAGGAGCCTGCCTGTTATGCGAATGCAGTAAGCCAAGGTAAGTTGCTAGCTAGCATTAAACTCATCTTATAAAAAAACAATCAATCATAATCACTAGTTAACTACACATGGTTGATGATATTACTAGTTTATCTAGCGTGTCCTGCGTTGCATATAATCGATGATGTGCATATTCGCGAAAAAGGACTGCCGTTGCTCCAATGTGCACCTAACCATAAACATCAATGCCTTTCTTAAAATCAATACACAGAAGTATATATTTTTAAACCTGCATATTTAGCTAAAAGAAACCCAGGTTAGCCGGCAATATTAACCAGGTGAAATTGTGTAACTTCTCTTGGGTTCATTGCACGCAGAGTCAGTGTATATGCAACAGTTTGGGCCGCATAATTTGCCAGAATTTTTCGTAATTATGACATAACATTGAAGGTTGTGCAATGTAACAGGAATATTTAGATTTATGGATGCCACCCGTTAGATAAAATATGGAACATTCCGTATTTCACTGAAAGAATAAATGTTTTGTTTTCGAGATGATAGTTTCCGGATTCGACCATATTAATGACCTAAGGCTCGTATTTCTCTGTGTTATTGTGTTATAACTAAGTCTATGATTTGATAGAGCAGTCTGACTGAGCGGTGGTAGGCACCAGCAGGCACGTAAGCATTCATTCAAACAGCACTTTAGTGCGAATTGCCAGCAGCTCTTCGCAATGCTTCAAGCATTGCGCCGTTTATGACTTCAAGTCTATCAACTCCCGAGATGAGGCTGGTGTAACCGATGTGAAATGGCTAGCTAGTTAGCGGGGTGCGCGCTAATAACGTTTCAAACATCACTCGCTCTGAGACTTGGAGTGGTTGTTCCCCTTGCTCTGCATTGGTAACGCTGCTTCGAGGGTGGCTGTTGTCGATGTGTTCCTGGTTCGAGCCCAGGTAGGGGCGAGGAGAGGGACGGAAGCTATACTGTTACACTGGCAATACTAAAGTGCCTATAAGAACATCCAATAGTCAAATGATAATGAAATACAAATGGTAGAGAGAAATAGTCCTATAATTCCAATAATAACTACCTAACAACCTAAAACTTCTTACCTGGGAATATTGAAGACTCATGTTAAAAGGAACCACCAGCTTTCATATGTTCTCATGTTCTGAGCAAGGAACTTAAACGTTAGCTTTCTTACATGGCACATATATTGCACTTTTACTTTCTTCTCCAACACTTTGTTTTTGCATTATTTAAACCAAATTGAACATGTTTCATTATTTATTTGAGGCTAAATTTATTTTATTGATGTATTATATTAAGTTAAAATAAGTGTTCATTCAGTATTGTTGTAATTACATTTCCTCCTACTGGTTCCCCTTGCTATCATGTGATCTGCCCGCCTCCTACTGGTTCCCCTTGCTATCATGTGATCTGCCCGCCTCCTACTGGTTCCCCTTGCCATCATGTGATCTGCCTGCTTCCTACTGGTTCCCCTTGCTTTCATGTGACCTACTTGCCTCCTACTGGTTCCCCTTGCTTTCATGTGACCTACTTGCCTCCTACTGGTTCCCCTTGCCATCATGTGATCTGCCCGCCTCCTACTGGTTCCCCTTGCTATCATGTGATCTGCCCGCCTCCTACTGGTTCCCCTTGCTATCATGTGATCTGCCCGCCTCCTACTGGTTCCCCTTGCTATCATGTGATCTGCCCGCCTCCTACTGGTTCCCCTTGCCATCATGTGATCTGCCCACCTCCTACTGGTTCCCCTTGCTATCATGTGATCTGCCTGCTTCCTACTGGTTCCCCTTGCCATCATGTGATCTGCCCGCCTCCTACTGGTTCCCCTTGCTATCATGTGATCTGCCTGCTTCCTACTGGTTCCCCTTGCCATCATGTGATCTGCCCGCCTCCTACTGGTTCCCCTTGCTATCATGTGATCTGCCCGCCTCCTACTGGTTCCCCTTGCTATCATGTGATCTGCCCGCCTCCTACTGGTTCCCCTTGCCATCATGTGATCTGCCTGCTTCCTACTGGTTCCCCTTGCTATCATGTGACCTACCTGCCTCCTACTGGTCCCCATTACTATCATGTGGTCATTTCCTAAGAAACAATCTATGGTAGTGGTCACCAACCGGTCAATCATAATCTCCAAGGCATTCACCAAACACTCTTGTAATTTAAAAAAAATAATATAATAATAATAATAATAAATGTATAATAATAATAAAAAATAATATTATCACAAATATATATATATATTTTTTTTTTTTACCTAAGATAAACCTTTGCATTCCATTTTTTGTATTGGTTTCACACTGTTGACGGTAGGTGCACTTGATTCATTCTTCCTAGTCCTAGCAGAATGCAAAGTGTTCCCATTTTGAACCACTTCATGTGTCTGAAGGCAGGTAGCCTAGTGGTTAGAGCGTTGGGCCAGTAAGGTTGCTGGATCGAATCCCTGAACTGACAAGGTACAAATCTGTCGTTCTGCCCCTGAACAAGGCAGTTAACCCACTGTTCCTATGCCCTCATTGTAAATAAGAATGTGTTCTTAACTGACTTGCCTAGTTAAATAAAGGTTACATTTAAAAAATATATATACATTTTTAAAACTCTGCCTAACAGGCAGACATAGAGAGCAAATCAAGTGCACCTATAGGCCTACCGCTGGCCAATCAGATAGCTCAGATCACCATGTCTGCACAGTTTCCTGGAGCCATAGCCTGTAAAAAAGAAGCCTGGAACCTACAGGAAAGATGATACCGTAAGAGAATCAACGAATACAGACTCAACGAATACTGCTGTTTTTATGAGTAAGTTCATGTTTAAGTTGTTATTCTGCACTGTGCCAACACCTTGTTCAACACTTTATTATCAGCCAGAAAATGCACTCTTCCTGGCCATAAGAGTAACAACATGAATTGGTGCAGGAAGCAGAAATAATGCAGTGTGACTTGAGTTTCACCATCAGCTGGAAGATGTTGTCCCCTTTTCTCAGCAGAGGGAGGGAGAGTGGGGGGAAGGGAGGGAGAGTGGGGGGGAAGGGAGAGAGAGTGGGGGGGAAGGGAGAGAGAGTAGAGGGATGGGAGAGAGAGTGGGGGGGAAGGGAGGGAGAGTGGGGGGGGAAGGGAGGGAGAGTGGGGGGGAAGGGAGGGAGAGTGGGGGGGGGAAGGGAGGGAGAGTGGGGGGGGAAGGAAGGGAGGGAGAGTGGAGGGATGGGAGGGAAGGGAGGGAAGGGAGGGAGAGTGGAGAGATGGGAGGGAGAGTGGAGAGATGGGAGGGAGAGTGGAGAGATGGGAGGGAGAGTGGAGAGATGGGAGGGAGAGTGGAGGGATGGGAGGGATGGGAGGGAGAGTGGAGGGAGAGTGGAGGGAAGGGAGGGAGAGTGGAGGGAGAGTGGAGGGAGAGTGGAGGGAAGGGAGGGAGAGTGGAGGGAAGGGGAGTATGGCTGAGAGGGAAGGGAGGGAGAGTGGAGGGAGAGTGGAGGGATGGGGAGTATGGCTGAGAGGGAAGGGAGGGAGAGTGGAGGGAAGGGAGGGAGAGTGGAGGGATGGGGAGTATGGCTGAGAGGGAAGGGAGGGAGAGTGGAGGGAAGGGAGGGAGAGTGGAGGGATGGGGAGTATGGCTGAGAGGGAAGGGAGGGAGAGTGGAGGGAAGGGAGGGAGAGTGGAGGGATGGGGAGTATGGCTGAGAGGCAGCCTCACCACTGCTTCTTCCCTCCCCTCAGACTGACCATCAGATGAAGCCCATCTGTCTAGTAAAAGAGTTATTTATTATGCTCACTCAGCTGTGACTCACAAATAATACAACAAATGATCTATTACCAGTGTGATCATATCCCTAACATTTTAAAACAATGTCAAAATGGTCTCAGAAGAACAATATTGGACAGGAGAATTCAATGTGCCGTGATAATGTATTGGGCCTATAGCCAACTGCATGAACCTCATTAACACAGAATGTTTTTAAATGAGTTCATGTTGCATATGTTTACGCTTTTTAAGTAATTAAAATACAAATCTGAGTGGTACATCCCGGCCTACATTTTCAATTAGAAAGCCACCTTGACTCAGAAAAGGTTGGTGACCCCTGATCTAAGGGAAACTAACGCACAACCTATTGCCACATCAAGTGTTTTAAGATGGATGTGAAGAGAGTCAAAAAAGACATCTGAAGAGGCTCTCGTAAACTAACTCAGAGTTTTGCAAACAAGTGTTCTGATACTTTAGTTTGATATCCACATTGGTATAATTTCTGAATAGCCCTCAATCTATTCTACATCTGACGCGTTAATTACATTTGTTGAGAATAGGCTACTTGGCCTTCCGTTCAAACCAAAACAGTCAGAAAGATTTCTACAAAAAAATATTCTGTGATCAAATGGAGTCAAGTCTCAGATAAACAGTCCCATCGTCATTCTCCAATGTTTTCCTCATGTTATCAGCTCTGTGATCTGACTCAGAAGAAATCTCTTTATTCTCTTCACTGTTAAAAACACCAATAACGGTACATAGTAAAACATGGCTCAGCCTTTGAACCGCAAAGTTCACACAAAGCTCAGTGCTTTTGTTTAACTTTTCAAAAACAGGTTTCTTTCCCTTCCATAGCCCCATTTATTGTAGTTGGCATTCCTCTGCTGAGACTTTTCTCTATTAGCTTCCCGGCCCTTCCTCTGGCAGAGGACAAAGGGGGCCCTTCCTCAGGCAGAGGACAGAGGGGGCCCTTCCTCAGGCAGAGGACAGAGGGGGCCCTCTCAGGCAGAGGACAGAGGGGGCCCTTCCTCAGGCAGAGGACAAAGGGGGCCCTTCCTCAGGCAGAGGACAAAGGGGGCCCTTCCTCAGGCAGAGGACAAAGGGGGCCCTTCCTCAGGCAGAGGACAAAGGGGGCCCTTCCTCAGGCAGAGGACAAAGGGGGCCCTTCCTCAGGCAGAGGACAAAGGGGGCCCTTCCTCAGGCAGAGGACAGAGAGGCCCTTCCTCAGGCAGATGACAAAGTATCTCTCACTCTTTTTGGGCAACAAAGTATTGACTCACTCCTAAAAGCATTTCTAAAACATGAGAACATCTGCTGCGAGGCACTCTGCAGTCTTGAGTAGGACTGGTTCCACACAGGCACAGTGAAAAAGAAGGTTTCTGGATTAATACAGTAGTTTCCTTGTCGTTTCATGAAGACAAAAAGGGGAGGAGCCAGGGCAATTCCAAAACGGAGGGCGCCACGGGGCGCCGTGCCATGGTGGCCTCTGATGTGAACAGAGGCTCTCCTCTCTCTTTGGACGAGCCTCTGAGTGGGAGTGTATCCAGCCTCTCTCGCGTTCTCTCTCACACACACAGCCATAAGTGGGGGGTGTATTAAAAGTCTCTCCTTTTCACACGCACACACATAATAACCCCTTAGTGACAGTGCTTTCAGGCCCTGAGCAGCCAGACAGAGAAGTCTTCCACAGCACTCCAGGCCTCTTTTCATTGATTCCAGAGGGAGTGGAGACAGAGAATCTGGGCAGAGGAGGAGAATGAGAAGGGGAAGTGGAGTGAGCCAGGCACTGCTGTGCTTGTGAGGTTACACCGTGTGGGCCAATCAAAAAAGGTGGACAGGTCATTGGGGACCAGGTCAACCTCTTCAGAGTAATTCTACAGAATGATGTCTGCTGTTATAGTGAGTCAATGCTGGCCCACCTGACAAAACATTCCACTGCACATATAAACATGTTCAGGGGAGCATCAGGTTTCCTTTAGTGACTCATCACCTCAATAGGGAAGTTGACCAACCGCTTGTAAAATCTAATTTCCTCAACCTGCAAATCTATTTGATCATACCTTTAGGGTAAGAGTTTCTGTCTGAGGACGGACTGTTTTGGTTCATGAAGAGGTGAGGCACACAGCATTAAGTCCAGATGTTACAGGGTATCGTCTCACTTGTATTGCTTGTACTCATGACTCTCCCTGTTGTTCCCAAACCACCTTCAAATCAGAGGTTTCTCCTTCCAAACAAAGCACTACCGAGACCTGCTCCTCTCTCACCAGCCCAAACCCACCATCCTACCCCTCCACCAGCCCAAACCCACCATCCTACCCCTCCACCAGCCCAAACCCACCATCCTACCCCTCCACCAGCCCAAACCCACCATCCTACCCCTCCACCAGCCCAAACCCACCATCCTACCCCTCCACCAGCCCAAACCCACCATCCTACCCCTCCACCAGCCCAAACTCACCATCCTACCCCTGCACCACCTCAACCCTCCACCACCCTCAAACTCACCATCTGGCCCCTACCACCACCATCCTACCCCTCCACCAGCCCAAACCCACCATCCTACCCCTCCACCAGCCCAAACCCACCATCCTACCCCTCCACCAGCCCAAACCCACCATCCTACCCCTTCACCAGCCCAAACCCACCATCCTACCCCTCCACCAGCCCAAACCCACCATCCTACCCCTCCACCACCCCAAACTCACCATCCTACCCCTCCACCACCCCAAACTCACCGTCCTACCCCTTCACGACCCCAAACCCACCATCCTACACCTCCACCACCCCAAACTCACCGTCCTACCCCTTCACGACCCCAAACCCACCATCCTACCCCTCCACCAGCCCAAACTCACCATCCTACCCCTCCACCAGCCCAAACCCACCATCCTACCCCTCCACCAGCCCAAACCCACCATCCTACCCCTCCACCAGCCCAAACCCACCATCCTACCCCTCCACCACCCCAAACCCACCGTCCTACCCCTCCACCACCCCAAACCCACCATCCTACCCCTTCACCACCCCAAACCCACCATCCTACCCCTCCACCAGCCCAAACTCACCATCCTACCCCTTCACCACCCCAAACCCACCATCCTACCCCTGCACCACCTCAACCCTCCACCACCCTCAAACTCACCATCCGGCCCCTACCACCACCATCCTACCTCTCCACCACCCCAAAACCACCATACTACCCCAAAACCACCATCCTACCCCTCCACCCTCAAACTCACCATCCGGCCCCTACCACCACCACCATCCTACCTCTCCACCACCCCAAACCCCACCACTCTATCCTTTGTTCAAAAATGGCCTTTATACAGATTACAACTTGTAATTTATGACAAATTGAAAAAATAAATGTTGTTTAAAGTATGGCCCTTTCTTAAACAAGCCACACAGAGCTGGTTACAATTTCAGTCTTATCCTCCTGAAAAGACAAGAAATATTACAACAAATAGTAAGTCAAATATACTGAATAATAAATAACATTCTTCATGGGAAAAAATGCTATTATGTGGTATTATATTTATTAAAGACATTATGAATAGAAACGGTGGAGTTATGTCACATATGCAGCTATCAGAAATATATGGGAGTATCTGCTCAATCCAAACTTACAACCAACTGATTGCAGCACAACCACAACAATGGAGGAGGCAAGTGGAAAAGAGAGAAGGCAGGGAACTAGTTTGTCTGTCATATAGTAAAGATACTAATTGGCTGAAAGGAACTGGCATAAATAGAAAAATATACCAGTTTCATCTGAGGACAAAAATGTTGACAGCTGTGCCATACAGGTTGCAAAAATAAATGGGAAGAGATTTGTGATGTACTGATTCCATGGTATATGGTTTATGAACTGGTACAAAAAACAACACTTGATTCAACACTGAGTTTTTCCAATGTACATTATTATACAAAGTTCTTGCCACCAACACAAACACACACACACGGGGGGCATACAACAATTTCAGCTCTGTAAATTTTGCTGTGAAGAGACAGAATCACTAATAATTTATTCTGGAATTGCCCCTATGCATCTTGTTTCTGGTCACAGATTCAGGAATGGTTAAAAAAACATAATAATCATCACAACATTCACTTAAAATGAACCTTTCAAATAGCAGTGTTGGGCGATCTGGAAGTCAACGAATAATATAATAATACTGGGAGGAAAGGTTTTCATCTTTAGCTCACCATCTGTGGATACGATTAGAAAGGTTCAACATGTATGTAAAACATCACAGTACAATTGAAAAATATATGGCACATGGAAACCAAACGAGGATGGTCTATGGTGATAGGTGGGATGGGCTGAGAGTGGCTGAGGGTTGGTCTATAGTGATAGGTGGGATGGGCTGAGAGTGGCTGAGGGTTGGTCTATGGTGATAGGTGGGATGGGCTGAGAGTGGCTGAGGGTTGGTCTATGGTGATAGGTGGGATGGGCTGAGAGTGGCCGAGGGTTGGTCTATGGTGATAGGTGGGATGGGCTGAGAGTGGCCGAGGGTTGGTCTATGGTGATAGGTGGGATGGGCTGAGAGTGGCTGAGGGGTGGTCTATGGTGATAGGTGGGATGGGCTGAGAGTGGCTGAGGGTTGGTCTATGGTGATAGGTGGGATGGGCTGAGAGTGGCTGAGGGTTGAGATTAAAGAGTTCATGTTTGGTAATGTTTTAATGTTTGGTAATGTTTGGTAATGTATTAATGTTTGGTAATGTTTTCCTGTTTGTTAATGTTCGGTAATGTGGGGCGGCAGGGTAGCCTAGTGGTTAGAGCGTTGGACTAGTAACCGGAAGGTTGCAAGATCAAACCCCCTGAGCTGACCAGGTACAAATCTGTCATTCTGCCCCTGAACAGGTAGTTTAACCCACTGTTCCTAGGCCATCATTGAAAATAAGAATTAGTTCTTAACTGACTTGCCTAGACATTTTTTTTTAATTAACCTTTTATTTGAAAGGTTAATAAATAAATAAAAAAATTGGTAATGTTTTAATGTTATGTGATTGCTTTATAACCGTTTCGGGTAATACAAGTTATTGTGCTGTTAGGGGAATAACCTGTTGGGGGAATAACCTGTTGGGGGAATAACCTGTTAGGGGAATAACCTGTTAGGGGAATAACCTGTTAGGGGAATAACCTGTTAGGGGAATAACCTGTTAGGGGAATAACCTGTTGGGGGAATAACCTGTTGGGGGAATAACCTGTTAGGGGAATAACCTGTTAGGGGAATAACCTGTTAGGGGAATAACCTGTTAGGGGAATAACCTGTTAGGGGAATAACCTGTTAGGGGAATAACCTGTTGGGGGAATAACCTGTTAGGGGAATAACCTGTTGGGGGAATAACCTGTTGGGGGAATAACCTGTTGGGGGAATAACCTGTTGGGGGAATAACCTGTTAGGGGAATAACCTGTTAGGGGAATAACCTGTTAGGGGAATAACCTTATGTAAATGTAATAAGCTGCTGCTGTATTTGTTTGTGTTATCTGTGATGGTTTTGTTTGTCTTGTGTAGTTTCTTAATCATTGTACCTAAACGGTATGTGTAAACATGTATACGTAAGGCCCAGCTGTACAAGAGACCCTTGGTCTGTTTTCCATGTTGAAATAAAGGTAAATAATATAAAAAGTACCGTGTCAGTAAAATGTGTATGTCTGTGAAATATATGCATATGTATCAGAAAAGCTGTGAAATAAATCAGATTAAAATGAGTGTGTGTCCTCCGAAGAGGGTTAATCATTTTAAAAGATACAGGCTGTCAGAACACCATGTTTCAGTCCAGGGGGATACATAGTCAGTTGTGCAACTGAATGCATTCAACTGAAATGTGTCTTCCGCAATTAACCCCTCCCCTCTGAATCAGAGAGGTGCGGGGGGCTGCCTTTCCCACACACTGGAGAGAGTAGTTCAAGGGCTTGAAATGAGTCTGATTGCTCTCTTGCTCATCTCTTTAATATGCCATGGCTAATTTCATAACTAAGTGCCCTGCCACTGCATGCATTTGTAAGATGTAGTATTCAAATGCTAGAGCCCACTGATTAGAAATGAATTCATTATTACTAATAAAGAATCTTCACTGATTCAAATCAGGACCTACTCCAATGGAGAGGCACTTGGAGTGGCTAATAAGTATCCAATCAGCATCTTCTGAGAGACTATGGGCGGGTTTAACTCAAATGTGCTGCTTTGGTTTATGTCAAAACATTAGGTCTCCTGATTGTTGGATGGTGATCCAATTGCCGACAAATTAATTTAGCATAACATTCCTCATTACAGGCACCAACGGTTCATTGATGGCTTTGGTTCATACATACGGATTCACACACATACAGTGTACTAGTCTAAGCTAGTCCATTGCCAACTACCGTTGAAATTCATAGAATAACTTAGTGCTATGTTCACAGCAACAAGATTAGACCTGTTCCAGATTGATTCCCTTTTCACAGACCAGAAACATGTCATAGCAGGGTTTTCAGGGAGAAGGTGGGCCGACTGTTCATCAACTGTATAGTAACCTTCGAAAGTGTGTCAATCCTGATGGATCATCATACAGCACAAATCCTCCAATGGAAACCCACAAACCGCAATGCTTTCAATTAGGGCTGTCGCCGAAAAATACATCTTGGCTGACGAGATTCGTCTTTAAAATGTGTATTTTTCCATATATAGACACACCCTGTGTTTTAATAAACCAACTATATGTACTGAGCTTGTCTGATGCTTTAACCTCTTGGATTTAGGGGGCACTATTTTAATTTTTGGATGAAAAACGTTCCTGTTTTAAACAAGATATTTTGTCACGAAAAGATGCTCGACTATGCATATAATTGACAGCTTTGGAAAGAAGACACTGACGTTTCCAAAACTGCAAAGATATTGACTGTGAGTGCCACAGAACTTATGTTACAGGCGAAACCCAGATAAAAATCCAACCAGGAAGTGCCGCATTTTTTGAAAACGTGCCAATGCCAATGACTCCTTATATGGCTGTGAATGAGCTAGGAATGAGTTTACGTTTTCCACGTATTCCCCAAGGTGTCTACAGCATTATGACGTCTTTTTAGGCATTTCCATTGAAGAATGGCTGTAATATATAGCATGTGGTCACATGGTGTCTACCGGAAAAAATCTTGCGTAAAATACTGAGGTAGCCATTTTTCCAATCGCTTCTTATGAGAAACCAATTGCCTTGACGGATATATTATCGAATATATATGTTAAAAACACCTTGAGGATGGATCCTAAACAACGTTTGCCGTGTTTCTATCGATATTACAAAGCAAATTTTGAAAAAAGTTTGGCGTTATAGTTGTAGCATTTTCCAGTCGATTTCTCAGCCATGCATGATGAAGAAACGGGAGCTATTTCACCTACAAAAATAATATTTTTGGAAAAAAGGAACATTTTCTATCTAACTGGGAGTCTCCTGAGTGAAACCATCTGAAGTTCTTCAAAGGTAAATTATTTAATTTGGTTGCTTTTCTTATTTTCGTAAAAATGTTGCCTGCTGCCAGCAGAGCCAAGCATAGCATTATGCCATGATAAACTTACACAAATGCTTGTCTAGCGTTGGTTGTAACGCATATTTAGAAAATCTGAGATGACAGTGTTGTTAACAAAAGGCTAAGCTTGTTTGAATATATTTATTTCATTTCATTTGCGATTTTCATGAATAGGAAAAGTTTCTAGGGGTATTTATGTCCGTTGCGTTATGCTAATGCATTTCAGGCTATGATTACGCTCCCGGATACGGGTTTGCTCGTCGCAAGAGGCATGCTGTTTGATTAAATAATTAAGACAAATGACTCAAGAGGGAGCCGGAGATCAAGATTTAAAAAATATATTTTTATTTTATTTTTATTTAACCTTTATGTAACCTTCAGATAGCCTAACCAGAAGGAGAAAAACTGTTCCAGACCATCCTGTAAGAAGTAATCTGGTATTTTGTGACGCTCCCACTGGATCAGAGCATTACATTTTTCACTTTGATGCTGAGTGGTTATAGCAGTGTTTCCCACATTCGGTCCTCGGGAACCCAAGGGGTGCACGTTTAGTTTTTTGCCCTAACAGTACACAGCTGACTCAAATTATCAAAGCTTGATGATTAGTTGAATCCGCCAAGTAGTGCTAGGGTAAAAACCAAAACATGCACCCCTTGTGTTCCTGAGGACCAAGTTTGGGAAACCCTGGATTATGGAAAGGGAGAGAGCTGGAAATATTTTTTAAAAACATTGAGGAACTATTTTCATTGTCATTGTATGTAAAATCAGATTTTGTTTGCTTGCTGTTTGAAGTGAGGAAAACATTACTTTGAGAAGCTCCACAGATCATTAGTGGTGGTCATTTACCGGTACTACTACTGGTCATTTACCGGTACTACCACTGGTCATTTACCGGTACTACCACTGGTCATTTACCGGTACTACCACTGGTCATTTACTGGTACTACCACTGGTCATTTACCGGTACTACCACTGGTCATTTACCTGTACTACCACTGGTCATTTACCTGTACTACCACTGGTCATTTACCTGTACTACCACTGGTCATTTACCTGTACTACCACTGGTCATTTACCTGTACTACCACTGGTCATTTACCTGTACTACCACTGGTCATTTACCTGTACTACCACTGGTCATTTACCTGTACTACCACTGGTCATTTACCTGTACTACTACTGGTCATTTACCTGTACTACTACTGGTCATTTACCTGTACTACTACTGGTCATTTACCTGTACTACTACTGGTCATTTACCTGTACTACTACTGGTCATTTACCTGTACTACTACTGGTCATTTACCTGTACTACTACTGGTCATTTACCGGTGGTACTACTGGTCATTTACCGGTACTACTACTGGTCATTTACCGGTGGTACTACTGGTCATTTACTGGTACTACCACTGGTCATTTACTGGTACTACTACTGGTCATTTACTGGTACTACTACTGGTCATTTACCGGCACTACTACTGGTCATTTACCGGTACTACTACTGGTCATTTACCGGTACTACTACTGGTCATTTACCGGTGGTACTACTGGTCATTTACTGGTACTACCACTGGTCATTTACTGGTACTACTACTGGTCATTTACCGGTACTACTACTGGTCATTTACTGGTACTACTACTGGTCATTTACTGGTACTACTACTGGTCATTTACTGGTACTACTACTGGTCATTTACCGGTACTACTACTGGTCATTTACTGGTACTACTACTGGTCATTTACTGGTACTACTACTGGTCATTTACTGGTACTACTACTGGTCATTTACTGGTGGTACTACTGGTCATTTACTGGTACTACTACTGGTCATTTACTGGTACTACTACTGGTCATTTACTGGTGGTACTACTGATCATTTACTGGTGGTACTACTGATCATTTACTGGTGGTACTACTGGTCATTTACTGGTACTACTACTGGTCATTTACTGGTACTACTACTGGTCATTTACTGGTACTACTACTGGTCATTTACTGGTACTACTACTGGTCATTTACCTGTACTACTACTGGTCATTTACCGTTACCACTACTGGTCATTTACCTGTACTACTGGTCATTTACCTGTACTACTACTGGTCATTTACCTGTACTACTACTGGTCATTTACCTGTACTACTACTGGTCATTTACCTGTACTACTACTGGTCATTTACTGGTACTACTACTGGTAATTTACCTGTACTACTACTGGTCATTTACTGGTACTACTACTGGTCATTTACTGGTACTACTACTGGTCATTTACTGGTACTACTACTGGTCATTTACTGGTACTACTACTGGTAATTTACTGGTGGTACTACTGGTCATTTACTGGTACTACCACTGGTCATTTACCGGTACTACTACTGGTCATTTATGTAATGGGGAATTGATAGACACTAACAATCAAAGGGCAAACAATTCAAACAACGACATTATGAAACATTGAAGGAGCACAAAAATGGAGGGAGAGCGTGCGTTCTGGAGAGACGTGACAATACACTACTTTCCTTCTGCTTAAGCCTCAGCTATTTGGACATTAATGCTTGATCGATCTTTGCCCGAGAACACCTTAGAAATAACTTTGCTACTTCCTCTAAGAGACACTGATGGCTGGCTAAAGAGGAGAATGTACAGTAATCGATTTAAAAAAAGGTGCAATATGCAGAAAAATCGCAACGCCATTTCCTGGTTAAAATTCTAATATTTTGCTTAATTTCAGTTTATGTGACAAAACAAGCAAGTGTAGAGAATCAGTGTACCATCTAAACTGCTGTGAAATATATTTTACACAACCAAAAATATAGTATTTTCAGCTGTTTGAAGCTGATGAACAAAACCCAAAGCAAAAGACACACACTACAAACTAAACTTAAGAGCGGGAAGCATAGAAATAGCACACATGGAACAGATCTACCGCTTCTTAAGACTTGCTTTCAATGAGAATGACAGATTCTATAACTAACATTTCTATGTGAATTTGATCAGGTCACCCAAAAAAAAGGTACACATTGCAGCTTTCAAAAAGGGCAAATGTTAACTTTACATTTCCAGGCATTGATAAACCAATATGAACCAATAGTATTGTCAGAGCACTACTGGCATCCAGCGACAGCGTTGACTGACTGACTGACTGTCTGACTGACTGACTGTCTGACTGACTGTCTGACTGACTGACTGTCTGACTGACTGACTGACTGTCTGACTGACTGACCACACTGTTCTAACCTCCCACACTGCAGTGGAGACCAGAGGTCAGAGAGCTTTTCATGCTGCTATGCACATTCTCTCTTTCCCCTGTAATCCTGGGGCTTTTACTCATGCTAGGATAAACTTCAATCCACATTGTTTCCTTCTCGCCCAGCAGCAGCACTCTGGCACCTACATACACACACACACACAGGGCTTTCAGAAAAACATCCCATTTCCCATTGGGGTGAGGCCAGCCCAGCTCCATGCTTCCACAGGAACCCATCAATCGATACGGCAGAAATGGGTTCTGTTCTGGGAAAGGATGTCTAGACTCTCTTCAACACTTCAAAATAACCCTCTCTCTATAGTTTGTGCTCTTTATGGTCTGTTTCTCTGTTGAGATGACAGTCTGTCTACTAGGGTTGTCATTGTGCTGGTTGTCAGAGTCATTCAGAAGACAGGCTTCTGATGAATCACAAATAAATGTTGATATGTTATGGATGTGACAGTGACTCATTCACTGTGTGTCCTGTGTGTGGAACATCTGTCCTAGATAGGCATTTAGTTCATAAACACTTGATCCACATGAGTTCATTTTAATGCAAGGGTGTATTCCTGAGAAAGAGGTGACCTTCAGACGAGTCATCTATCCTCATCTATCCTATCTGGGATCTGTTCAGCTGATCTGTACATGCAACGTACATGTAGCTCCTGGAAAGCTGTGAACATGAATAACCTCAACATTCCACTATTGCCGCCATGTCAACTTCTGCTGCCACTCATATGGATCTGGAATTAATATGAAACAGTCCATTTATAATAGGCATTGATGGTAAATCAAACGAGATGGGTAAACATTACCCCAGACTATCAACATGACTCCACAAAACCAACCCACTAGTCCTCCTCTCCTCAACAGCTCAAAACCAACCCACTATTCCTCCTCTCCTCAACAGCTCAAAACCAACCCACTAGTCCTCCTCTCCTCAACAGCTCAAAACCAACCCACCTAGTCCTCCTCTCCTCAACAGCTCAAAGCCAACCAACTAGTCCTCCTCTCCTCAACAGCTCAAAACCAACCCACTAGTCCTCATCTCATCAACAGCTCAAAACCAACCCACTAGTCCTCCTCTCCTCAACAGCTCCAAACCAACCCACTAGTCCTCCTCTCCTCAACAGCTCAAAGCCAACCCACTAGTCCTCCTCTCCTCAACAGCTCCAAACCAACCCACTAGTCCTCCTCTCCTCAACAGCTCAAAACCAACCCACTAGTCCTCCTCTCCTCAACAGCTCAAAGCCAACCCACTAGTCCTCCTCTCCTCAACAGCTCAAAACCAACCCACTAGTCCTCCTCTCCTCAACAGCTCAAAACCAACCCACTAGTCCTCCTCTCCTCAACAGCTCAAAGCCAACCCACTAGTCCTCCTCTCCTCAACAGCTCAAAGCCAACCCACTAGTCCTCCTCTCCTCAACAGCTCAAAACCAACCCACTAGTCCTCCTCTCCTCAACAGCTCAAAACCAACCCACTAGTCCTCCTCTCCTCAACAGCTCAAAGCCAACCCACTTGTCCTCCTCTCCTCAACAGCTCAAAACCAACCCACTAGTCCTCCTCTCCTCAACAGCTCAAAACCAACCCACTAGTCCTCCTCTCCTCAACAGCTCAAAACCAACCCACTAGTCCTCCTCTCCTCAACAGCTCAAAGCCAACCCACTAGTCCTCCTCTCCTCAACAGCTCAAAACCAACCCACTAGTCCTCCTCCCCTCAACAGCTCAAAACCAACCCACTAGTCCTCCTCTCCTCAACAGCTCAAAGCCAACCCACTAGTCCTCCTCTCCTCAACAGCTCAAAACCAACCCACTAGTCCTCCTCTCCTCAACAGCTCAAAACCAACCCACTAGTCCTACTCTCCTCAACAGCTCAAAGCCAACCCACTAGTCCTCCTCTCCTCAACAGCTCAAAACCAACCCACTAGTCCTCCTCTCCTCAACAGCTCAAAGCCAACCCACTAGTCCTCCTCTCCTCAACAGCTCAAAACCAACCCACTAGTCCTCCTCTCCTCAACAGCTCAAAGCCAACCCACTAGTCCTCCTCTCCTCAACAGCTCAAAGCCAACCCACTAGTCCTCCTCTCCTCAACAGCTCAAAACCAACCCACTAGTCCTCCTCTCCTCAACAGCTCAAAGCCAACCCACTAGTCCTCCTCTCCTCAACAGCTCAAAGCCAACCCACTAGTCCTCCTCTCCTCAACAGCTCAAAACCAACCCACTAGTCCTCCTCTCCTCAACAGCTCAAAACCAACCCACTAGTCCTCCTCTCCTCAACAGCTCAAAACCAACCCACTAGTCCTCCTCTCCTCAACAGCTCAAAACCAACCCACTAGTCCTCCTCTCCTCAACAGCTCAAAGCCAACCCACTAGTCCTCCTCTCCTCAACAGCTCAAAACCAACCCACTAGTCCTCCTCTCCTCAACAGCTCAAAGCCAACCCACTATTCCTCCTCTCCTCAACAGCTCAAAACCAACCCACTAGTCCTCCTCTCCTCAACAGCTCAAAACCAACCCACTAGTCCTCCTCTCCTCAACAGCTCAAAACCTACCCACTAGTCCTCCTCTCCTCAACAGCTCAAAACCAACCCACTAGTCCTCCTCTCCTCAACAGCTCAAAACCAACCCACTAGTCCTCCTCTCCTCAACAGCTCAAAACCAACCCACTAGTCCTCCTCTCCTCAACAGCTCAAAGCCAACCCACTAGTCCTCCTCTCCTCAACAGCTCAAAGCCAACCCACTAGTCCTCCTCTCCTCAACAGCTCAAAACCAACCCACTAGTCCTCCTCTCCTCAACAGCTCAAAGCCAACCCACTATTCCTCCTCTCCTCAACAGCTCAAAACCAACCCACTAGTCCTCCTCTCCTCAACAGCTCAAAACCAACCCACTAGTCCTCCTCTCCTCAACAGCTCAAAACCTACCCACTAGTCCTCCTCTCCTCAACAGCTCAAAACCAACCCACTAGTCCTCCTCTCCTCAACAGCTCAAAACCAACCCACCAGTCCTCCTCTCCTCAACAGCTCAAAACCAACCCACTAGTCCTCCTCTCCTCAACAGCTCAAAGCCAACCCACTAGTCCTCCTCTCCTCAACAGCTCAAAACCAACCCACTAGTCCTCCTCTCCTCAACAGCTCAAAACCAACCCACTAGTCCTCCTCTCCTCAACAGCTCAAAGCAAAGTAATAGAAAGAAAATGTTTTGTAAAAAAGTTTGCTCATGTGAGTGAGAGAGAGACAGAGAGACAGACAGAGAGACAGAGAGAGAGTGAGAGTGTGAGAGATAGTGTGAGAGAGAGTGTGAGAGAGTGAGAGAGAGTGTGTGTGAGAGAGAGAGACAGACAGACAGAGAGAGAGACAGAGAGAGAGTGTGAGAGAGGGTGAGTGAGTGGTATGAGGATATTTTCTACCTGCATGCTGCAATGTTTTTACCTAGTCTAGTTTCATATAGTTGGCAATAGTAGTTACTTTTGGAGGTTAGTATCATTTTAATTTAGATTTGGATAGAATGTTGATTAACCACATGACAATTATTTTGCGATACGAAGACATTATTATAAATTAAATGAAACTGTTCCACGAAAATACGAAAACCATAACTGGCACGCAGATCGGTAAATGGAAAGTTAAATTGGCGTTCCACATGAAAAAGCTGACCGACTCCTCGTGTAGCTTATTACAGGCAACCTCAGGAGAGTAACGGCAGAAATCTCTGGCTCCCTCGAGTCATTTGTGTCTTATTTCATCAAACAGTGTGCTTAAAACATCAGACAAGTGCAATAGTTGATTTTATTATAACACATAGGGTCTGTATACACATATCTATTTGTAAAAAATACACGTTTAAATATTTCGATCAGACGACTTTCGGTCGACCAATATATTTCTTTATGTCGGGGACAGCCCTAAGACAGCTACATTTGCTAATGTCTTGCTTAAAGTTAATCTTGCATTTTACGGGAGAAAAGTAGGCTGGCTACACGGAAAAGAGTACTAGAGAAAAGTAGGGCTGGCTACACTGAAAAGAGTACTAGAGAAAAGTAGGGCTGGCTACCCTGAAAAGAGTTCTAGAGAAATGTAGGGCTGGCTACCCTGAAAAGAGTACTAGAGAAAAGTAGGCTGGCTACACTGAAAAGAGTACTGGAGAAAAGTAGGGCTGGCTACACTGAAAAGAGTACTGGAGAAAAGTAGGGCTGGCTACACTGAAAAGAGTACTAGAGAAAAGTAGGCTGGCTACCCTGAAAAGAGTACTAGAGAAAAGTAGGGCTGGCTACACTGAAAAGAGTACTAGAGAAAAGTAGGCTGGCTACACTGAAAAGAGTACTAGAGAAAAGTAGGCTGGCTACACTGAAAAGAGTACTAGAGAAAAGTAGGCTGGCTACACTGAAAAGAGTACTAGAGAAAAGTAGGGCTGGCTACACTGAAAAGAGTATTGGAGAAAAGTAGGGCTGGCTACACTGAAAAGAGTATTGGAGAAAAGTAGCTACACATCAGTCAGATGTCTGTTGATAGAATGCCTGTTTCTGAGTTCTCATCCTAGTGGAGAAGTGCAACAGAAGGCGATAACATGCTAGTTATCTAAGTAAGTTGCTGACTTAAGGTGACAGGGCATCATATTGTGTTAGCTTTCTGCTGTGTTTGAGAAGTCAAAGTCCTTTGGATGAGTTATCTTGATTTTCTTGTGTTTTTTCTCCCCTCTGTTCTTGGCCCGTCTGCTCCTCCCCCATCTTCTCTGAGCAGGGCAGGCAGGCCTGTTGTCCTAGCGTGTACTCATGCTGTTCCAGAGCCAATACTGTTCTTCCTTCTGTTACCCCCCTATACCCCTGCCAATTTACCGCAGCAGGGGGAAGATTGTGTGGGCCATTTGACATTGAAGGTTACTTGTGGGGTCAGTGCCAAAGATAGTTTTAGACCTGCTCCTAATGATTACACCCCAGCATGTCTAAGGTGTGGTATTGAACGCACCCTCCTTCATTTAGTCATTTGTCAACACAAACACTGGCCTGTCTATCACCTCACTCAACCGAAAAAAACAGAACACCAACAGCTGTCTGGAAAACTTTCCTAACCTCAGACCTGTCACAGTTATTCTCTGTGATTTGTGAAGAGCTGTGAACAAACTAATATGCCAGGGCTCCACATCTGCATGAGTTGATGAGACATGACAGACCCAAACGCAGTGGAAAAGAATCAGGCACCAAAGCATTCACAAAGCCCAAATCAATATGAGTGAATCGAAACGAGCAAACAACTTGTTCTCATTCAAGAGGAACAATGTTGCTAAAAGGCCTCGGAGGGATGGACTGTCAAAACTATCTAAAAAGAAAATAAGTGTCAAACTTTATCAGAAGCTAAAATGTTCGGTAAAAAAAGAGTCATTTCAAATGCTTTCTGAGCCTGAAGAGAAAGTGTGACCTACCTCAGCTTACTACCTCAAACTCAAAACAGCAAGGTGTGGAATGTGGAAATGGATGGCTCCCGAGTGGCACAGCGGTCTAAGGCACTGCATCTCAGTGCTAGAGGCCTCACTACAGACACCCTGGTTTCGATTCCAGGCTGTATCACAACCGGCCGTGATTGTGAGGCCCATAGGGCGGCACACAATTGGCCCAGCATCGTTCGGGTTTGGCCAGTGTAGGCCGTCATTGTAAATAAGAATTTGTTCTTAACTGACTTGCCTAGTTAAATAAAGGTTAAAAAAAGATATTATAATAATCTAAACATACAGTATTCTCAATGGCAGAACTAGGGCCTGTTTACAGTTCAGTGTCAGAAGTGTTGAAAATCAAATCCCATAAATGGTCACATCCTCTGAAAACAAAAGGTGTACCATGAAATGCTTCCTGACAAGCACTTAAACAACAATGCAGTTCAAGAAATAGCGGCTCCATACACGGGGTACCGGTACCGAGATAATGTGAAGGGGTACGGGTTAGTGGAGGTCATTTGTAAAGTGACTATGCATAGATAATAAACAGCTAGTAGCAGCAATGTAGAAAAGGGGAGGGAGGGGGGGATTGTTGACAGTAAGTAGCTTTCTGTAGGTTGAGTTTGATAAGGGTGGAATCAGTCTGGCAGCCTCAACAGAAAGTATAGCTCAGCACTCAGGAACAATCTCTCTAAATACAAGATCATTTCTGTCAAACGGAGCGTAAAAAAGAAGAGCTTACTATTGGCTACCTTTGTCCTACAGACCTGAAACTAATCCCCAGGATCTTATTCGGAAGACAGAAAAAACAAAGGAATGTGTAGAAAAAAAATACATTGCAAAACTTAGTGGACGATTTCCACAAGTGGCCGTGGTCTGGATTAGATTCAGCTATTGTTCCCGTCCCAAAGGGCCTCATGCTGACTCACTCTCACACAGCTGTTGGACCACTTGAAACAGCACAATCATCCTCGTGGGTTTTTAGAGTAAGCAGACATTACAAACACAACTGTATATAAGTGTGTAGGCTCTGCTGGACTGTAGGGTGTGCTTCATTTTGTGTTCTGTAGTCAGTTACTGTCAGTTACTGTAGTTCTCATAATAACAGTGCAATATGATGAGGGTGTGGGAAGAGTTCCCTGTTACACCCATGGAGAAGCTGGCTCACAAGACTAATGCTGTCAGTTCAGTAGGGACATGCTAGTCTGTTTTTTAGGTTACAGGCAGTATCACCTCATGTTTCACACAGACAAATCAAAGGTTTTTTTGTCACGTGCGCCAAATACAACCTTACAGTGAGATAAATGCTTACTTACAATCATAGAGTTCAAAACCAGTTTTCTTTTGGTATGGAAGATCACAACAAATATTCTTTTGGTATCTTTTCTGTAGGACATCATAAATATCAATCGATTCCAAATCGACCTCCTGCCCCCATGAACGTGTGAAGGTCTAAAAGGGTTGATTAAGGGTAACCATGATATCAAATTAATCAATCAGGAAGCTCAGGTCAACATGAGGGGTCTAGAAGTAGGGCCCAGGGCCTTGGAGTTGGACAGATAACGGTGATCTGCAATGTGAAAAATACTTCTCTCTTCACAGACAATTTCTTGGGGCACATTTTGTAACTCCAGGCATTTGCACTGGTTCATCCTGCAACGTGCTACTACCCCCCCCCCTCAATTCTAGGTCCCTTCAGCCCCTCCAAACACAACGCTATGCAACAAGGCCAATATGAATTGATCAGTCAAATGCCAATCGTGTTTTCTAGAAGCGATGGGTGGCCGTCTGCACTATTTGAAGATTGTTTATATCCAATAGTGTGTTACAGGTCTGGAGGTTTCAAAATAAGAATACCAGGAATCCTGTTTTCTAGACATGACCACCTTGCAGCCTTTTAAATCAGTGTGCACCTCCATCGCCCACCAGGGGAAATGAATGCTTTTCTCAAGTTATGTTAATTATTTTGTTTTTTTTTACTAAACATTGGCCTGCAGCTCATCACCATGACCTGTGCGTTTCTCGCCTCTGCAAACGTGTGAGACAGGTCCACTGTGATTTAAATTGAATGGAATTCCTGAATTCCTTTTCTAGGGACTGAGCCACAAACTTGGACAATAAACAGCGCTTGGCTTTGTGCCTTTCTCATGTTAATTAGCCTACTGTGGGGAGAAGGGGCTGTCGCTGCCAAACATCCACACAACTCCTGCTGAACTGAGTACAATCATAATACTACTACCCTGCAGGCTGTATGGGATATAGCAGGAATAGCCTAAGGGATACTCACTCATGCCCTTAACGTAACATACAGGTCACTTCCAGAAATAAATAGTGGGCCTACTGGCCTAACCTGTACAACAACTAAATGTTCTTGGTATAGAGTCAACATTAGGCTACGATATAGCATATAAAGTATATATATACACTCTGAAATGTATGTGTATGTATATATACCGTGTATGCTATATATATATAAGAATACCATATATATATAGCATACACGGTATATATACATACACATACATTTCAGAGTGTATTTTAGAGTGCATCCATATGACATAACATCCGTGTGGAATTGCGTAGCCCTGGAACATGTAAAGGCACGACTGTCCCCTGACAGATATTGTAATGTTGCCTATGAAAGGTTCTCGCAGTCTGTACAGTCGGTGACATCTGCATCTTGCAGTTGTCTCAAATCGCCTGTCTTTTATAGGCGCCTACAAGCCAGCGACAAAATACGACGCAATAAAACAATAAATGCTGTTAGAGAGGACATTGATCGATATTGCTGAGGCTCAATGGCCCTGAAGTGCCGACTGATAGAGACTCTAAACAATGCTAACTTTGTTGCACAGATTTACACACGACACGATGCCCTCCATAGGGAGAACATTTGGCGCTATTGGACGCTCGTGTCGTGGGTGTATGTTCCAACATCCTTTCTCAAAAGCCCACTCCCCTGCCCACGAACACAGTTGGATAAACGAGCATGTTTCAATGTGAAACTTTTGTTTTAAGCATTTGTCAATAAGACAATGATTAACAACACGATCATGACAAACGGGCTTGATGTAGCCAAACCCCGATTAGCTTGGGTTGGTAGGCTTTTGTTTGGGAAGCTCGAAACTTTGTAACAGGAAAACTTGGTTGATATCATTCGAGTCCGATATATCAGGCTACACTGTACTTTACTAAAAATGTATGTGTAATTCACAAAAAGTTCTGATTCAACTTACTGTGAGCGTAACTTCATGCTTTTTCAGTCGGTACTTGAGACTCTTCATTCTTGCTGTTTACCTGGTGATGTTGAAGTTGTAAATCTTATTATTCAACATTTATCATTTAAGATGTTGACAAACGTTTAATTTCTAAACGAAACAACTTTTTCTCCGCTGAGTACCGTACGACTTTCACCTGACGCAAACCAACTAGAGCTGCTAAATTGACAACCAAATAAACCAATGAGAATACAATGTGTCCCGTACCCTTTGGGTTGTAACCAATAAGTCGTAACTGAAGGAGGGACTTCCTTGTTAGCTTGGGCAGTCGTACTTTTGGAGTTGATGGGAAAACCCACAGGACAACCTAAGTTTCTGTGGTGATGTGACGTCAGGTTTACCTGGCTGAAAGAGGGAAATGGCGGGACAGACAGTACAGGCTTTTCCGAACCTGGTTTGCCTACAGCAATCCATAAATAGATGATTAGATTTATGATCCACACATACATCCCACACACATATTAATTCCCAAAAACATTCCTAGGTCTACTTATTTTTTGTAATACTGGAATGTTACAAATATGAAAATTACAAAATGATGACTAGGGGCTCTGTTTTTAAACATTACTTAATACAAGACTGAATACAAGACTGAATTCATACCAAACAAGTGTTGTGCTCATGGACCTGCATTAGACACCATGAGAAACTAGGAGCTCATTTATACATATACTATAAATAATATAATGCATTGAGTTGTGCAACTGACTAGGCATCCCCCTTTAATATTTTAGTCCTTAATATTGTACAGACCTTAAGCCAACACCTAGCAACCTGGTCAAGAGGTTCGGACCACTGGGCGTAACGTTTAAGGTGTTCGCTTGACAGTCCAGGGTTTAAGTCTACCCCCCGGGTTTGATGCATTGGTGTCATAAGTGGGATGGCACCAATGAGGCCATGGAATAGGTGTGTACACGTGAAGGACTGTGTAGAGAAGCGTGGGGACATTTTCTCTCTCCCGAAGGAAGGGGTGATGTAGCAACCTTAACCCAACACCTAGCGACCTCGTCAAGGGGTTCCAACCTCTCGTTTTTGTTACGGTGTTGACTTGACAGTCGCTGGACCGGGGTTTGAGTGCTCATGGATTATACACATTATACACTGAGTGTACAAAACATTAGGAACTCTTTCCATGACATAGATTTCACCTGGTCAGTCTATGATCCCTTATTGATGTAACTTGTTAAATCCACTTCAATCAGTGTAGCTGAGGGGAGGAGACGGGTTAAACAAGGATTGTTAAGCCTCCTTGAGACATTGAGCCATGGATTGTGTATGTGTGTCATTCAGAGGGTGAATGGCCAAAACAAAATATTTAGGTGCCTTTGAACAGGGTATGGTAGTAGGTGCAAGGTCCACCAGTTTGAGTGTGTCAAGAACTGCAACGCTGCTGGGTTTTTCACACCCAACAGTTTCCCGTGTATCAAAAATGGTTCACCATCCAAAGGCTATCCAGCCAACTTGACACAACTGTGGGAAGCATTGGAGTCAATATGGGCCAGCATCCCCATGGAACGCTTTCGACACCTTGCAGAATCCATGCCCTGACAAATTTTGAGGGCCAAAGAGGTGCAACACAATATTACGAAAGTCTTCCTAACATTTGGTATACTCAGTGTGAATAGGCTAATGCATATTTTCAGGGTTAATGTATGCTAGGAGAGGAATTTACTAAACAGTTGTAGATTTGAACATTGAACTGGTTGGGCAGGAGGGGGGCAATACTACACAAAGTCTCATCAAAATTGTTCTAATAAAATATATGTTGCCTTGTAATGTACACTGTCAATGTGGAATCAATTAAGCAGACAATTACTTTCTGTGGGACGGCTCAACTCAACCAAGTCGAAAAAGAGAAAGATTGCCCCCTTCTGGGCAATTATTTTCCCAATTTAAAATAATTGCTTGGTTATTGATAACAACAGAAGACACAACATCATTAAAATCTGCGCCGTAATTGAACACTTGCTTGTTTACTTTTTGCTCAAGAAGAGGAAATTGTTATATTGACAGTCGCTGTCATGGAAACATGAAAAAGCACATAGTTTATGAATCTTTTTTCAGAATGAGATTCATATTTGTTGTTGTTATAATAAATACAACTTTTAAAGGCCTAAGCCTCCCACCTCCCACCTGCTACCTTGAACTACCTCCCAAAGAATGTCTAGCTCCGACACGTCAATACACTGAACATAAAGGGCACAGTTCTGTCTTATACACAGGCTCAACATGCTGTCTTTCATTCAAGTGAAATTCTACAGGTCGGCTCAGAGTGTATGTACAGTATGTTGCATTGGAGGCTGCTGAGGGGAGGACGGCTCGTTATAATGGCTGGAACGGAGCGAATGGAATGACGTCAAACACATGGGTTTGATATAATTCCACTTATTGCACTCCAGCCATTACCACGAGATCGTCCTTGCCAATCAAGGTGCCACCAACCTCCTGTGGTATGTCGACTGGATGTTTTTTTTTTACTACAGCTTTCAAAGTTTCCATAGCAACAGCGTTGCCATGGATTCCCCGTAGTACTGCATTGCTGGCAACGCTGTGTCCTGCACCTGTGTGATTGAAGCCAGAGAAAACTCCTCTTCCACTGAACAGCCTTTGTCTTATCGAGATGTTATACAAGGTCAACAGGCATCGCTGCCTGTCAATAGCAGAGCTGACCATTAACGGTCATGGGTTCCTGCTAGCACCCAACAACAACATTATGTCCATGGCACACTGTACAGGGAAGACTGGATACATAAGACACTACTTCTACAAAAGTATATTTTGTTAGCCTGAATCAAATCTGTGTATATACTCAAACTACACTGAACAAAATTATAAAACGCAACATGTAATGTTTTGGTCCCATGTTTCATGAGTTGAAATAAAAGATCCCAGAAATGTTCCATATACACAAAAAGCTTATTTCTCTCAAATGTTGTGCACAAATTGGTTTATATCCCTGTTAGTGAGCGTTTCTCCTTTGCCAAGATAATCCATCCACCTGATAGGTGTGGCATGTCAAGAAGCTTATTAAACAGCATGATAATTACACAGGTGCACCTTGTGCTGGGGGACAATAAAAGGTCAATCTAAAATGTGAAGTTTTGTCACCCAACACAATGCCACAGATGTCTCAAGTTTTTATGGAGCAAGCAATTGGAATGCTGACTGCAGGAATGTCCACCAGAGCTGTTGCCTGACAATTGAACGATAATTTCTCCACCATAAACCACCTCCAAAGTCGTTTTAGAGAATTTGTCAGTACGTCGAACCAGCCTCACAACCGCAGACCATGTGTAACCATGCCAGCCCAGGACCTTCACATATGGCTTCTTCACCTGCAGGATTGTCTGAGATCAGCCATCCAGACAGTTGAAACTGTGGGTTAGCACAAAACCAAAGAAGTTCTACACAAACTGTCAGAAACCGTCTCAGGAAATCTAATCTGCATGCTTGTCATCCTCACCAGGGTCTTGACCTGACTGCAGTTTTGCGTCGTACCAGACTTCAGTGGACATATGCTCACAGAGCGGTTAGCTGATGTCAACGTTGTGAACAGAGTGCTTCATGGTGGAGGTGGGGTTATGGTACAGGCAGGCATAAGCTATAGAAACAAACACAATTGCATTTTATCGATGACAATTTGATAGCACAGAGATACCGTGACGAGGTCCTGAGGCCCATTGTCGTGCCATTCATCCTCCTCCATCACCTCATGTTTCAGCATGATAATACACAGCCCCATGTCGCAAAGATCTGTACACAATTCCCTGAAGCTGAAAGTGTCCCAGTTCTTCCATGGCCTGCACACTCACATGACATGTCACGCATTGAGCATGTTTGGGATGCTCTGGAGAGACGTGTACACCAGCGTGTTCCAGTTCTCGCCAATATCCAAAACATCGCACAGCCATTGAAAAGGAGCGGGACAACATTCCACAATCAACAGCCTGATCAACTCTATGTGAAGGAGATGTATCGCGCTGCATTAGTTAAATTATGGTGACAATATCAAAGCCAAGGACACATTTTTAAACAGCTGCTTTACCCAGGTGTGTTCTAATTCTGTCTCAGACGGAATGTGTTCACGTTCGGGGAAGGGTACAGAGAAGAAACTAATGTCCATATGGGCGTGGTGGAGATTTGGCCAGAGAAAGGAGTGGGGGTAGCCAGGCAAATATCTTGTGCTAGTCATTTAGTGTCTTTAACATATTTCATTTTTGGGAGGGATTTAGTCTAAAGCTTTAATATTCTTCCAGAAATTCTGCCTCCTAGTCTGAAGAGTAAGATAACCATCATGTCATTTTTTATTAATTGAGCTCATTATATCCTCTGATCAGCCTGGGTCTAGCTTTTTAAACTTAAACTCTCATCGTTTTTTTAAACATAATTAAATATTCTAGCCCTTTATGACTCCAATATATACTGCTACTCAAATTTTAGCAATTTAAGCTTGCTCACATGTGCTAATGCTCTTATTCATAAGTAAATGTCTGATGTAAATGAGAGCCGAAACCACGCCCTGTTTATCTTAGGGGCGTATTCCAAAACCATAAATCTGAGTCATTGGTCAACAGCATGAGAGAGGTGATTGGATGCCTTCAAAAAGTTCCAGTTACTGTTGCTAACAAACACCTTATCAGTGGTTCATGATTTAAAAGACTAGTTGTTAGCTGGTATACATGTCTTTTGTGACCTATTTAGTTATGCAGTGGTGTAAAGTACTTCAGTAAAAAATACTTTAAAGTACTAATTAAGTTGTTTATTTATTTTTATACTGTTTTTATTTTGACAACTTTTACTTTTACTTCACTACATTCCTAAATAAAATAATCCCTGGTCCTCCCTACTGCCTCTGATCTGGTGGACTCACTAAACAGAGAACATCCCTAGTCATCCCTACTGCCTCTGATCTGGCAGACTCACTAAACAGAGAACATCCCTAGTCATCCCTACTGCCTCTGATCTGGAGGACTCACTAAACAGAGAACATCCCTAGTCGTCCCTACTGCCTCTGATCTGGAGGACTCACTAAACAGAGAACATCCCTAGTCATCCCTACTGCCTCTGATCTGGCAGACTCACTAAACAGAGAACATCCCTAGTCATCCCTACTGCCTCTGATCTGGCAGACTCACTAAACAGAGAACATCCCTAGTCATCCCTACTGCCTCTGATCTGGCAGACTCACTAAACAGAGAACATCCCTAGTCATCCCTACTGCCTCTGATCTGGTGGACTCACTAAACAGAGAACATCCCTAGTCATCCCTACTGCCTCTGATCTGGCAGACTCACTAAACAGAGAACATCCCTAGTCATCCCTACTGCCTCTGATCTGGCAGACTCACTAAACAGAGAACATCCCTAGTCATCCCTACTGCCTCTGATCTGGTGGACTCACTAAACAGAGAACATCCCTAGTCATCCCTACTGCCTCTGATCTGGCAGACTCACTAAACAGAGAACATCCCTAGTCATCCCTACTGCCTCTGATCTGGTGGACTCACTAAACACAAATGCTTCGTTTGTAAATTATGTTGGAGTGTTGTAGTGTGCCCCTGGCTATATTTCAATAAAACATTTTATTGTGCCTTCTGGTATTTAAGTACATTTTATCAATTCCATTTACTTTTGATACTAAAGTATACTTTTACTCAAGTATTATTTTACTGGGTGACTTTCACTTTTACTTGAGTCATTTTCTATTAAGGTATCTTTACTTTTACTCAAGTATGACAACTGAGTACTTTTTCCACCACTGTAGTTATGTCAATCAATATCACTGTTGACAACATTTCTTTTTAAATTCATAGAGTGGATTGGCTCCTGGGTACAAGTGCCATGTCTGTTCCTACGAGGAGAGGCTCACACAGATGGACCAATGTGCTTTTGAGGTATCCTTTGGAATGGCCATCGGAGGAGTTAGTCAGTTTAAAGAGTGGCTACAGAAGACACCAAAGTCAGGAGTCACTTGAAGGGTCACTGTAACAAAACCAAGTGAAGGACAGCGTGTGCTTTTTAAGGTAAGGCCAAATCAGCAACACTGTTGGGGCCACACACGGTGACTCTCTCTCACACTCTCACACACAAACGTTTTGTTTGTTTAGTCTCTTGCTATGTATTGTCTCATACACGATCCCTGTAAATAGATTAGCTGTTTTATAGAAATGAGAAGAATAAACTCCATATATTTTGTTCAGGTTCATTATAGGTGTTAACACAATGTGGCCGTCAGATCCCAAACAGCCAATGACAGAAGACTGTCCAAGAACACCCGCTGCGAGGCAAAGATGACCTGTACCCTGATGACATGTGCTGACAAGACCGGAAGATTGAGCAGGTGGGTCAGAGATTCTGTCTAATAAGCCTGTTTGTTAATCCAGTTACCCTCTCTTTATTCTCTGACTCATTCTGACAACATTTTGTTTGTGGTTGGTCCCAGGAGCAAAAAGACCCTCATCTTCCAGAATATAGTTTGTGGCAGATGCCCTCAGGCACAGGGATGTGGGGGCCGAAGCCATAGAGACACTGACCCAGCTCTTTGAAATCTGTCACTCCCTCCTCATCTGCACTGACGGTCCTGAAGAACGACCTGCAGATACAGTACAGAGAGGACTACATCTTCACCTCTGAAAACAGACCCCTCTGTCCAGACCTCCAGTTCTACTATAGGTAAATTCATATTATCTAACGCAGTGCCTAAGAAACTTGGTGAGATTTTTAGAATTCGGGACAGTCTTGTGTTGTGATGATTAGGAGCATGTCCTTTTGCATTGTGGTCAGTGTTCTAGTATTACTAGTGAACAGATGTAGGATGTTGTGGACAGTGTTCTAGTATTACTAGTGAACAGATGTAGGATGTTGTGGTCAGTGTTCTAGTATTACTAGTGAACAGATGTAGGATGTTGTGGTCGGCGTTCTAGTATTACTAGTGAACAGATGTAGGATGTTGTGGTCGGTGTTCTAGTATTACTAGTGAACAGATGTAGGATGTTGTGGTCAGTGTTCTAGTATTACTAGTGAACAGATGTAGGATGTTGTGGTCAGTGTTCTAGTATTACCAGTGAACAGATGTAGGATGTTGTGGACAGTGTTCTAGTATTACTAGTGAACAGATGTAGGATGTTGTGGACAGTGTTCTAGTATTACTAGTGAACAGATGTAGGATGTTGTGGTCAGTGTTCTAGTATTACTAGTGAACAGATGTAGGATGTTGTGGTCAGTGTTCTAGTATTACCAGTGAACAGATGTAGGATGTTGTGGTCAGTGTTCTAGTATTACCAGTGAACAGATGTAGGATGTTGTGGACAGTGTTCTAGTATTACTAGTGACCAGATGTAGGATGTTGTGGACGGTGTTCTAGTAATACCAGTGAACAGATGTAGGATGTTGTGGTCAGTGTTCTAGTATTACTAGTGAACAGATGTAGGATGTTGTGGTCAGTGTTCTAGTATTACCAGTGAACAGATGTAGGATGTTGTGGACAGTGTTCTAGTATTACTAGTGAACAGATGTAGGATGTTGTGGTCAGTGTTCTAGTATTACTAGTGAACAGATGTAGGATGTTGTGGTCAGTGTTCTAGTATTACTAGTGAACAGATGTAGGATGTTGTGGTCAGTGTTCTAGTATTACCAGTGAACAGATGTAGGATGTTGTGGACGGTGTTCTAGTATTACTAGTAAACAGATGTAGGATGTTGTGGTCAGTGTTCTAGTATTACTAGTGACCAGATGTAGGATGTTGTGGACGGTGTTCTAGTATTACTAGTGACCAGATGTAGGATGTTGTGGACAGTGTTCTAGTATTACTAGTGAACAGATGTAGGATGTTGTGGTCAGTGTTCTAGTATTACTAGTGAACAGATGTAGGATGTTGTGGTCAGCGGTCTAGTATTACTAGTGAACAGATGTAGGTTGTTGTGGTCAGTGTTCTAGTATTACTAGTGAACAGATGTAGGATGTTGTGGACGGTGTTCTAGTATTACTAGTGACCAGATGTAGGATGTTGTGGACAGTGTTCTAGTATTACTAGTGAACAGATGTAGGATGTTGTGGTCAGTGTTCTAGTATTACTAGTGAACAGATGTAGGATGTTGTGGTCAGTGTTCTAGTATTACTAGTGAACAGATGTAGGATGTTGTGGTCAGCGTTCTAGTATTACTAGTGACCAGATGTAGGATGTTGTGGACAGTGTTCTAGTATTACTAGTGACCAGATGTAGGATGTTGTGGACGGTGTTCTAGTATTACTAGTGAACAGATGTAGGATGTTGTGGTCAGTGTTCTAGTATTACTAGTGAACAGATGTAGGATGTTGTGGTCAGTGTTCTAGTATTACTAGTGAACAGATGTAGGATGTTGTGGACAGTGTTCTAGTATTACCAGTGAACAGATGTAGGATGTTGTGGACAGTGTTCTAGTATTACTAGTGACCAGATGTAGGATGTTGTGGACGGTGTTCTAGTAATACCAGTGAACAGATGTAGGATGTTGTGGTCAGTGTTCTAGTATTACTAGTGAACAGATGTAGGATGTTGTGGTCAGTGTTCTAGTATTACCAGTGAACAGATGTAGGATGTTGTGGACAGTGTTGTAGTATTACTAGTGAACAGATGTAGGATGTTGTGGTCAGTGTTCTAGTATTACTAGTGAACAGATGTAGGATGTTGTGGTCAGTGTTCTAGTATTACTAGTGAACAGATGTAGGATGTTGTGGTCAGTGTTCTAGTATTACCAGTGAACAGATGTAGGATGTTGTGGACGGTGTTCTAGTATTACTAGTAAACAGATGTAGGATGTTGTGGTCAGTGTTCTAGTATTACTAGTGACCAGATGTAGGATGTTGTGGACGGTGTTCTAGTATTACTAGTGACCAGATGTAGGATGTTGTGGACAGTGTTCTAGTATTACTAGTGAACAGATGTAGGATGTTGTGGTCAGTGTTCTAGTATTACTAGTGAACAGATGTAGGATGTTGTGGTCAGCGGTCTAGTATTACTAGTGAACAGATGTAGGTTGTTGTGGTCAGTGTTCTAGTATTACTAGTGAACAGATGTAGGATGTTGTGGACGGTGTTCTAGTATTACTAGTGACCAGATGTAGGATGTTGTGGACAGTGTTCTAGTATTACTAGTGAACAGATGTAGGATGTTGTGGTCAGTGTTCTAGTATTACTAGTGAACAGATGTAGGATGTTGTGGTCAGTGTTCTAGTATTACTAGTGAACAGATGTAGGATGTTGTGGTCAGCGTTCTAGTATTACTAGTGACCAGATGTAGGATGTTGTGGACAGTGTTCTAGTATTACTAGTGACCAGATGTAGGATGTTGTGGACGGTGTTCTAGTATTACTAGTGAACAGATGTAGGATGTTGTGGTCAGTGTTCTAGTATTACTAGTGAACAGATGTAGGATGTTGTGGTCAGCGTTCTAGTATTACTAGTGAACAGATGTAGGATGTTGTGGACAGTGTTCTAGTATTACCAGTGAACAGATGTAGGATGTTGTGGACGGTGTTCTAGTATTACTAGTGACCAGATGTAGGATGTTGTGGTCAGTGTTCTAGTATTACTAGTGAACAGATGTAGGATGTTGTGGACAGTGTTCTAGTATTACCAGTGAACAGATGTAGGAAGTTGTGGACACATCTTTTACCTTTTGCACAGATTGTACCACAAAGTGTTCAGGAAGGGGTATGTGGAACAGAATGGGCCTGAGATGCTCTCAGCTCTAGAGAGGCAGGTTGAGGAGTGCTCTCAGCCCTAGAGAGGCATGTTGAGGAGTGCTCTCAGCCCTAGAGAGGCATGTTGAGGAGTGCTCTCAGCCCTAGAGAGGCAGGTTGAGGAGTGCTCTCAGCCCTAGAGAGGCAGGTTGAGGAGTGCTCTCAGCCCTAGAGAGGCAGGTTGAGGAGTGCTCACAGTCCTAGAGAGGCAGGTTGAGGAGTGCTCTCAGCCCTAGAGAGGCAGGTTGAGGAGTGCTCTCAGCCCTAGAGAGGCAGGTTGAGGAGTGCTCTCAGCCCTAGAGAGGCAGGTTGAGGAGTGCTCTCAGCCCTAGAGAGGCAGGTTGAGGAGTGCTCTCAGTCCTAGAGAGGCAGGTTGAGGAGTGCTCTCAGCCCCAGAGAGGCAGGTTGAGGAGTGCTCTCAGCCTTAGAGAAGCAGGTTGAGGAGTGCTCTCAGCCCTAGAGGGGCAAGTTGAGGAGTGCTCTCAGCCCTAGAGAGGCAGGTTGAGGAGTGCTCTCAGCCCTAGAGAGGCAGGTTGAGGAGTGCTCTCAGCCCTAGAGAGGCAGGTTGAGGAGTGCTCTCAGTCCTAGAGAGGCAGGTTGAGGAGTGCTCTCAGCCCTAGAGAGGCAGGTTGAGGAGTGCTCTCAGCCTTAGAGAGGCAGGTTGAGGAGTGCTCTCAGCCCTAGAGAGGCAGGTTGAGGAGTGCTCTCAGCCCTAGAGAGGCAGGTTGAGGAGTGCTCTCAGCCCTAGAGATGCAGGTTGAGGAGTGCTCTCAGCCTTAGAGAGGCAGGTTGAGGAGTGCTCTCAGCCCTAGTGGCAAGTTGAGGAGTGCTCTCAGCCCTAGAGAGGCAGGTTGAGGAGTGCTCTCAGCCCTAGAGAGGCAGGTTGAGGAGTGCTCTCAGCCCTAGAGAGGCAGGTTGAGGAGTGCTCTCAGCCCTAGAGAGGCAGGTTGAGGAGTGCTCTCAGCCATTGAGAGGCAGGTTGAGGAGTGCTCTCAGCCCTAGAGAGGCAGGTTGAGGAGTGCTCTCAGCCCTAGAGAGGCAGGTTGACTAGTGCTCTCAGCCCTAGAGAGGCAGGTTGAGGAGTGCTCTCAGCCCTAGAGAGGCAGGTTGACTAGTGCTCTCAGTCCTAGAGAGGCAGGTTGACTAGTGCTCTCAGCCCTAGAGAGGCAGGTTGAGGAGTGCTCTCAGCCCTAGAGAGGCAGGTTGAGGAGTGCTCTCAGCCCTAGAGAGGCAGGTTGAGGAGTGCTCTCAGCCCTAGAGAGGCAGGTTGACTAGTGCTCTCAGCCCTAGAGAGGCAGGTTGAGGAGTGCTCTCAGTCCTAGAGAGGCAGGTTGAGGAGTGCTCTCAGTCCTAGAGAGGCAGGTTGAGGAGTGCTCTCAGTCCTAGAGAGGCAGGTTGAGGAGTGCTCTCAGTCCTAGAGAGGCAGGTTGAGGAGTGCTCTCAGTCCTAGAGAGGCAGGTTGAAGAGTGCTCTCAGCCCTAGAGAGGCAGGTTGAGGAGTGCTCTCAGCCCTAGAGAGGCAGGTTGAGGAGTGCTCTCAGCCCTAGAGAGGCAGGTTGAGGAGTGCTCTCAGTCCTAGAGAGGCAGGTTGAGGAGTGCTCTCAGCCCTAGAGAGGCAGGTTGAGGAGTGCTCTCAGCCCTAGAGAGGCAGGTTGAGGAGTGCTCTCAGCCGTAGAGAGGCAGGTTGAGGAGTGCTCTCAGCTCTAGAGAGGCAGGTTGAGGAGTGCTCTCAGCCCTAGAGAGGCAGGTGGAGGAGTGCTCTCAGTCCTAGAGAGGCAGGTTGAGGAGTGCTCTCAGCCCTAGAGAGGCAGGTTGAGGAGTGCTCTCAGCCCTAGAGAGGCAGGTTGAGGAGTGCTCTCAGCCCTAGAGAGGCAGGTTGAGGAGTGCTCTCAGCTCTAGAGAGGCAGGTGGAGGAGTGCTCTCAGCCCTAGAGAGGCAGGTTGAGGAGTGCTCTCAGCCCTAGAGAGGCAGATGGAGGAGTGTAGTCGTAGGTGCGGCGAAATATACGCCAAGGTTGAGAAACCTTCTGGAGGAACCCTTCTGATGGATACCTGCTCCCCTTACTGATGAACAGTGTCCATCAGACCAGACACAGTGGGGAGTGGAGAGTGGAGTAGACCTCAGAGACAGGCAGACCCTCTTCGCTGTTGTCAAAGACATCATGTACGCGGTTGAGCCCCTCTGTCAGAGATCATGTACGCCAGGGAAGAGATGGTTGAGCCCCTCTGTCAGAGATCATGTACGCCAGGGAAGAGATGGTAGAGCCCCTCTGTCAGAGATCATGTACGCCAGGGAAGAGTTGGTTGAGCCCCTCTGTCAGAGATCATGTATGCCAGGGAAGAGATGGTAGAGCCCCTCTGTCAGAGATCATGTACGCCAGGGAAGAGATGGTAGAGCCCCTCTGTCAGAGATCATGTACGCCAGGGAAGAGATGGTTGAGTCCCTCTATCAGCAGGCAAAACAAAACCCAGTTGTAGCCAGCTTAGTTTAGTATAACAGTATAATGAGGTGCAATCATTAAATGCTTTATTCTCAGTAACTTTTATAATAAAAGCAGGACTTGCTGATTGGTTTTAGTATTTTCTAATTCCTTCTTTGGGTTTTTATTTGGAATACATTTTCCTTTATAGTTTGTCACCAATTTGGGCTCCCAAGTTGCACAGCGGTCTAAGGCACTGCATCTCAGTGCTAGAGGCGTCACTACAGACCCTGGTTCAGTGGTCTAAGGCACTGCATCTCAGTGCTAGAGGTGTCACTACAGGCCCTGGTTCAGTGGTCCAAGGCCCTGCATCTCAGTGCTAGAGGTGTCACTACAGGCCCTGGTTCAGTGGTCCAAGGCCCTGCATCTCAGTGCTAGAGGTGTCACTACAGGCCCTGGTTCAGCGGTCTAAGGCACTGCATGTCAGTGCTAGAGGTGTCACTACAGGCCCTGGTTCAGCGGTCTAAGGCACTGCATCTCAGTGCTAGAGGTGTCACTACAGGCCCTGGTTCAGCGGTCTAAGGCACTGCATCTCAGTGCTAGAGGTGTCACTACAGGCCCTGGTTCAGCGGTCTAAGGCACTGCATCTCAGTGCTAGAGGTGTCACTACAGGCCCTGGTTCAGCGGTCTAAGGCACTGCATCTCAGTGCTAGAGGTGTCACTACAGGCCCTGGTTCAGCGGTCTAAGGCACTGCATCTCAGTGCTAGAGGTGTCACTACAGGCCCTGGTTCAGCGGTCTAAGGCACTGCATCTCAGTGCTAGAGGCGTCACCACAGACCTTGGTTTGAATCCAGGCTGGCGGCGAATGGGAGTCCCATAGTGCGGCGCACAATTGTCCCAGCATCGTCCAGGGTAGGCCGTCATTGTAAATAAGAATTTGTTCTTAACTGACGGTTCTAGTTAAATATATATATTTTTTTAAATAGTACAAGACATTATTCAATTACATAGTTGACCTTAATTACATTACAATTCACTACCTACTTTGATTGACTGTTCAGTCGTCGAGGGTGTTGGGTAGGAGGAGCTGTCAGTCATAATACAGTCCAATAGTTAGATGTTACCACCCCCTCCAGATCAAAACCAACATGTCACTTCATTATTCGTCCTGACGTGGGAAAAGCATCATCAGACCAGGTTGTTCTTAGACCAGGGTGTTCTCAGATCAGGGTGTTCTCAGATCAGGGTGTTCTCAGACCAAGAGTCATCAGACCAGGGTGTTCTCACACCAAGAGTCATCAGACCAGGCTGTTCTCAGACCAGGGTGTTCTCAGATCAGGGTGTTCTCAGACCAAGAGTCATCAGACCAGGGTGTTCTCAGACCAAGAGTCATCAGACCAGGTTCTTCTCAGACCAAGAGTCATCAGACCAGGGTGTTCTCAGACCAGGATGTTCTCAGACCAAGAGTCATCAGACCAGGTTGTTCTTAGACCAAGAGTCATCAGACTATGGTGTTCTCGGACCAAGAGTCATCAGACCAGGGTGTTCTCAGACCAGGGTGTTCTCAGACCAGGGTGATCTCAGACCAGGGTGTTCTCAGACCAGGGTGTTCTCAGACCAGGGTGTTCTCAGACCAAGAGTCAACAGACCAGGGTGTTCTCAGACCAAGATTCATCAGACCAGGGTGTTCTTAGTCCAAGAGTCATCAGACCAGGGTGTTCTCAGACCAGGGTGTTCTCAGACCAGGGTGATCTCAGACCAGGGTGTTCTCAGACCAGGGTGTTCTCAGACCAAGAGTCATCAGACCAGGTTGTTCTCAGACCAGGGTGTTCTCAGACCAGGGTGTTCTCAGACCAGGTTGTTCTCAGACCAAGAGTCATCAGACCAGGTTGTTCTCAGACCAGGGTGTTCTCAGACCAGGGTGTTCTCAGACCAGGGTGTTCTCAGAGTAGGCTGTACTTAGACCAGGGTGTTCTCAGACCAGGGTGTTCTCAGATCAGGGTGTTCTCAGATCAGGGTGTTCTCAGACCAAGAGTCATCAGACCAGGGTGTTCTCACACCAAGAGTCATCAGACCAGGCTGTTCTCAGACCAGGGTGTTCTCAGATCAGGGTGTTCTCAGACCAAGAGTCATCAGACCAGGGTGTTCTCAGACCAGGGTGTTCTCAGACCAGGGTGATCTCAGACCAGGGTGTTCTCAGACCAGGGTGTTCTCAGACCAGGGTGTTCTCAGACCAAGAGTCATCAGACCAGGGTGTTCTCAGACCAAGATTCATCAGACCAGGGTGTTCTTAGTCCAAGAGTCATCAGACCAGGGTGTTCTCAGACCAGGGTGTTCTCAGACCAGGGTGATCTCAGACCAGGGTGTTCTCAGACCAGGGTGTTCTCAGACCAAGAGTCATCAGACCAGGTTGTTCTCAGACCAGGGTGTTCTCAGACCAGGGTGTTCTCAGACCAGGTTGTTCTCAGACCAAGAGTCATCAGACCAGGTTGTTCTCAGACCAGGGTGTTCTCAGACCAGGGTGTTCTCAGACCAGGGTGTTCTCAGAGTAGGCTGTACTTAGACCAGGGTGTTCTCAGACCAGGGTGTTCTCAGATCAGGGTGTTCTCAGATCAGGGTGTTCTCAGACCAAGAGTCATCAGACCAGGGTGTTCTCACACCAAGAGTCATCAGACCAGGCTGTTCTCAGACCAGGGTGTTCTCAGATCAGGGTGTTCTCAGACCAAGAGTCATCAGACCAGGGTGTTCTCAGACCAAGAGTCATCAGACCAGGTTCTTCTCAGACCAAGAGTCATCAGACCAGGGTGTTCTCAGACCAGGATGTTCTCAGACCAAGAGTCATCAGACCAGGTTGTTCTTAGACCAAGAGTCATCAGACTATGGTGTTCTCGGACCAAGAGTCATCAGACCAGGGTGTTCTCAGACCAGGGTGTTCTCAGACCAGGGTGATCTCAGACCAGGGTGTTCTCAGACCAGGGTGTTCTCAGACCAGGGTGTTCTCAGACCAAGAGTCATCAGACCAGGGTGTTCTCAGACCAAGATTCATCAGACCAGGGTGTTCTTAGTCCAAGAGTCATCAGACCAGGGTGTTCTCAGACCAGGGTGTTCTCAGACCAGGGTGATCTCAGACCAGGGTGTTCTCAGACCAGGGTGTTCTCAGACCAAGAGTCATCAGACCAGGTTGTTCTCAGACCAGGGTGTTCTCAGACCAGGGTGTTCTCAGACCAGGTTGTTCTCAGACCAAGAGTCATCAGACCAGGTTGTTCTCAGACCAGGGTGTTCTCAGACCAGGGTGTTCTCAGAGTAGGCTGTACTTAGACCAGGGTGTTCTCAGACCAGGGTGTTCTCAGACCAGGGTGTTCTCAGACCAGGGTGTTCTCAGACCAGGGTGTTCTCAGACCAGGGTGTTCTCAGACCAGGCTGTTCTCAGACCAGGGTGTTCTCAGATCAGGGTGTTCTCAGACCAAGAGTCATCAGACCAGGGTGTTCTCAGACCAGGGTGTTCTCAGACCAGGGTGATCTCAGACCAGGGTGTTCTCAGACCAGGGTGTTCTCAGACCAGGGTGTTCTCAGACCAAGAGTCATCAGACCAGGGTGTTCTCAGACCAAGATTCATCAGACCAGGGTGTTCTTAGTCCAAGAGTCATCAGACCAGGGTGTTCTCAGACCAGGGTGTTCTCAGACCAGGGTGATCTCAGACCAGGGTGTTCTCAGACCAGGGTGTTCTCAGACCAAGAGTCATCAGACCAGGTTGTTCTCAGACCAGGGTGTTCTCAGACCAGGGTGTTCTCAGACCAGGTTGTTCTCAGACCAAGAGTCATCAGACCAGGTTGTTCTCAGACCAGGGTGTTCTCAGACCAGGGTGTTCTCAGACCAGGGTGTTCTCAGAGTAGGCTGTACTTAGACCAGGGTGTTCTCAGACCAGGGTGTTCTCAGATCAGGGTGTTCTCAGATCAGGGTGTTCTCAGACCAAGAGTCATCAGACCAGGGTGTTCTCACACCAAGAGTCATCAGACCAGGCTGTTCTCAGACCAGGGTGTTCTCAGATCAGGGTGTTCTCAGACCAAGAGTCATCAGACCAGGGTGTTCTCAGACCAAGAGTCATCAGACCAGGTTCTTCTCAGACCAAGAGTCATCAGACCAGGGTGTTCTCAGACCAGGATGTTCTCAGACCAAGAGTCATCAGACCAGGTTGTTCTTAGACCAAGAGTCATCAGACTATGGTGTTCTCGGACCAAGAGTCATCAGACCAGGGTGTTCTCAGACCAGGGTGTTCTCAGACCAGGGTGATCTCAGACCAGGGTGTTCTCAGACCAGGGTGTTCTCAGACCAGGGTGTTCTCAGACCAAGAGTCATCAGACCAGGGTGTTCTCAGACCAAGATTCATCAGACCAGGGTGTTCTTAGTCCAAGAGTCATCAGACCAGGGTGTTCTCAGACCAGGGTGTTCTCAGACCAGGGTGATCTCAGACCAGGGTGTTCTCAGACCAGGGTGTTCTCAGACCAAGAGTCATCAGACCAGGTTGTTCTCAGACCAGGGTGTTCTCAGACCAGGGTGTTCTCAGACCAGGTTGTTCTCAGACCAAGAGTCATCAGACCAGGTTGTTCTCAGACCAGGGTGTTCTCAGACCAGGGTGTTCTCAGAGTAGGCTGTACTTAGACCAGGGTGTTCTCAGACCAGGGTGTTCTCAGACCAGGGTGTTCTCAGACCAGGGTGTTCTCAGACCAGGGTGTTCTCAGACCAGGCTGTTCTCAGATCAGGGTTTCTCAAACTTGGTCCTGGGGCCCCAGCACTGGGTGCACTTTTTGTTTTTTGTCCTAGCACTACAGAGCTGATTCAAATAACCAACTCGTCATCAAGCTGTGTAGTGCTAGGGGGCACAAACAAAAACCGTGCACCCAGAGGGGGCCCCAGGACCCAGGTTGAGAAACCCTGCCTAAGACCACAGTAGGCTACACCTACAGTGTGGAATGGTTATTCAGTCACCAATTCCTTTCTGATCTTCCTCTGGCCTGTCGTTGCTGCCTCATCTGTAGTCATCTTCGTGTCTGCCAATCGTCAAATCTGACAAGTAAACAGAGTCATATTCAATTCATTGTTAACATAAATAAGAACAGTCCAATGAGTTGCACGTTTAATTAACACCTGGATTTGATGAATCCTTTCTACAGTCAATGTCTTCTCAGATTGTGCTTTTGCTTAACCAGTTATTTTACATTAGTGCAGAATCCATTGACACCAGTGGAGGCTGGTGTGAGGAGATATAGGAGGATGGGCACATTGTAATGGCTGGAATGGAAAAAAAAGGAACTGAGTCAAACATGTGGTTTCCATGTGTTTGATACCGTTCCGTTAATTCCATTCCAGCCATTACGATGAGCCCGTCCTCCTATAGCTCCTCCCACCACTCTCCGCTGATTGGTCACTCACCATTCACTGACTGACTCGGTTGGAATTGCATCTTGTATTTGTTGCTGGAAGCTGTTAGAAACACACCGTTGGCCCACACCTCAGCAGCCTTGTATTCTGTTCATTAATATCATGAATTTAGTACCTTAGTGACTCAAGTCCTTTCCCTTTCTGTTTTGCAAAGGCCTATCATGTTGCAGTAGGTTAGCTACAGAATGTCTCAATCAATGACTTGAAATAGACAAGATGGTGGCGTACACATTTCTGGATTACTTCAAGGAGCAAAACATTTACGTGTATAGGAAGTAGATAATCTAGGGCAGCACTGTACGGGAAGTAGATGATATAGATCACCAAAGTACAGGAAGTAGATGATATAGGGCACCACAGTACAGGAAGTAGATTATCTAGGGCACCACTGTACAGGAAGTAGATGATCTAAGGTACCACTGTATGGGAAGTAGATGATATAGGGCACCAAAGTACAGGAAGTAGATGATATAGGGCACCACAGTACAGGAAGTAGATTATCTAGGGCAGCACTGTACAGGAAGTAGATGATATAGGGCACCAAAGTACAGGAAGTAGATGATCTAGGGTACCACTGTACAGGAAGTAGATTATCTAGGGCACCACTGTACAGGAAGTAGATGATCTAGGGTACCAAAGTACAGGAAGTAGATGATCTAGGGTACCACTGTACAGGAAGTAGATTATCTAGGGCACCACTGTACAGGAAGTAGTGGATATAGGACTCTGCTTTGTTTTTAGTCCAAGTCTTTCATATATCTCCAGGAATTCTGCCTCCGAATCTGAAGACTATGAATCCTCAATTGAGGGCATCCTTTTATCATTTTAAATGGGTCCAGGTTTCAACTTCTAATCTTTCTAGCAATTATTCTTTCACAAAGAAATATGCAAACTCCATAAAAATTCAGACACAAGCTCCAGAGGAAATTGAACTGCAGCTATCTTTCAAATTGTCTTTCTTGGTTGCCCAGAAAAATTGCCAAAAACTCCAGCCACCTGAGACATGCATCACGGCTCAGACCAACAGACTCCTAAACATCTTCTATCCCCTGGCCATAAGACTGTTAAATGGGTTACAGCTACTGCTCTCCCTCTCCCACAGACTATCGACACTGGCTCTATGCCCATCCACAGGTCTCTACCCACTCAGACACACACACACACACACACCTACACTCCCTCACACCTTCACATCCACCCTCCCTCACACCTACACTCCCTCACACCTTCACACCCACCCTCCCTCACACTTACACTCCCTCACACCTTCACACCCACCCTCCCTCACACTTACACTCCCTCACACCTTCACATCCACCCTCCCTCACACTTACACTCCCTCACACCCACCCCCCCTCACACTTACACTCCCTCACACCTTCACATCCACCCCCCCTCACACCTTCACATCCACCCTCCCTCACACTTACACTCCCTCACACCTTCAATCCACCCTCCCTCACACTCCCTTCTATAGGATGGAGGTCAGGTCTTTGTGATGGCCACTCAAATACCTTGACTTTGTTGTCCTTAAGCCATTTTGCTACAACTTTGGAAGTATGCTTGGTGTCAATGTCCATTTGGAAGACACATTTGCTGTAATAGATATAGATAAATACATATGTTGTTTCAATATATCCATATAATTTTCCTTCCTCACGATGCCATCTATTTTATGAAATGCACCAGTCCCTCCTGCAGCAAGCACCCCCACAACATGATGCTGCTACCCCCGTGCTTCACAGTTGGGATGATGTTCTTCAGCTTGCAAGCTTCCCTCTTTTTCCTCCAAACATAACGATGGTTATTATGGCCAAACAGTTCTATTTTTGTTTCATCAGACCATAGGACATTTCTCCAAAAGTACGATCTTTGTCCCCATGTGCAGTTGCAAACCGTAGTCTGGCTTTTTTTATGGCGGTTTTGGATGAGTGGCTTCTTCCTTGCTGAGCGGCCTTTCAGGTTATGTCGATATAGGACTCGTTTTACTGTGGATATAGATACTTTTGTACCCGTTTCCTTTAGCATCTTCACAAGGTCCTTTGCTGTTGTTTTGGAATTGATTTGCACTTTTCGCACCAAAGGAAGTTCATCTCTAGGAGACAGAACGCATCTCCTTCCTGAGTGGTATGACGGCTGCGTGGTCCCATGGTGTTTATACTTGCGTACTATTATTTGTACAGATGAACGTGGTACCTTCAGGCGTTTGGAAATTGCTCCCAAGGATGAACCAGACTTGTGGAGGTCTACAAGTCTACAATTTTTGGCTGATTTCTTTTGATTGTCTCATGATGTCAAGCAAAGAGGCACTGAGTTTGAAGGCAGGCCTTCAAATACATCCACAGGTACACCTCCAATTGACTCAAATGATGTCAACTAGCCTATCAGAAGCTTCTAAAGCCATGACATCATTTTCTGGTATTTTCCAAGCTGTTTAAAGGCACAGTCAACTTAGTGTATGTAAACTTCTGACCCATTGGAATTGTGATAAAGTGAATTACAAGTGAAATAATCTGTCTGTAAACAATTGTTGGATAAATTACTTGTGTCATGCACAAAGTAGATGTCCTAATCGACATGCCAAAAGTTTGTTAAGATGAAATTTGTGGAGTGGTTGAAAAACTAGTTTTAATGACTCTAACCTAAGTGTACAGTCGTGGCCAAAAGTTTTGAGAATGACACAAATATTAATTTTCAAAGTCTGCTGCCTCGGTTTGTATGATGGCAATTTGCATATACTCCAGAATGTTATGAAGAGTGATCAGATGAATTGCAATTAACTGCAGTCCCTCTTGCCATGCAAATGAACTGAAACATGTCCACTGCATTTCAGCCCTGCCACAAAAGCACCAGCTGACATCATGTCAGTGATTCTCTCATTAACACAGGTGTGAGTGTTGACGAGGACAAGGCTGGAGATCACTCTGTCATGCTGATTGAGTTCGAATAACAGACTGGAAGCTTCAAAAGGTTGGGTGGTGCTTGGAATCATTGTTCTTCCTCTGTCAACCATGGTTACCTGCAAGGAAACACTTGCCGTCATCATTTCATCGCACAACAAGGGCTTCCCTGGCAAGGATATTGCTGCCGGTAAGATTGCACCTAATTCAACCATTTATCAGCTCATCAAGAACTTCAAGGAGAGCGGTTCAATTGTTGTGAAGAATGCTGCAGGGCGCCCAAGAAAGTCCAGCAAACACCAGGACCGTCTCCTAAAGCTGATTCAGCTGTGGGATTGGGGCACCACCAGTAGAGCTTGCTCAGGAATGGCAGCAGGCAGGTGTGAGTGCATCTGCACGCACAGTGAGGCGAAGACTTTTGGAGGATGGCCTGGTGTCAAGAAGAGAAGCAAAGAAGCAACTTCTCTCCAGGAAAAACATCAGGGACAGACTGATATTCTGCAGAAGGTACAGGGATTGGACTGCTGAGGACTGGGGTAAAGTAATTTTCTCTGATGAATCCCCTTTCCGATTGTTTGGGGCATCTGGAAAAAAGCTTGTCCGGAGAAGAAGAGGTGAGCACTACCATCAGTCCTGTGTCATGCCAACAGTAAAGCATCATGGGACCATTCATGTGTGGGGTTGCTTCTCTGCCAAGGGAGTGGGCTCACTCACAATGTTGCCTAAGAACACAGCAATGAATAAAGAATGGTACCAACACATCCTCCGAAAGCAACTTCTCCCAACCACCCAGGAACAGTTTGGTGATGAACAATGCCTTTTCCAGCATGATGGACAACCTTGCCATAAGGCTCGGTGAACAAAACATTTTGGGTCCATGGCCAGGAAACTCCCCAGACCTTAATCCCATTAAGAATTTGGTCAATCTTCAAGAGGTGGGTGGACAAACAAAAACCCACAAACTCCAAGCATTGATTATGCAAGAATGGGCTGCCATCAGTGGCCCAGAAGTTAATTGACAGCATGCCAGGGCGGATTGCAGAGGTCTTGAAAAAGAAGGGTGAACACTGCAATATTGACTCTTTGCATAAACTTCATGTAATTGTCAATAAAAGCCTTTGACACTTATGAAATGCTTGTAATTATACTTCAGTATTCCATAGTAACATCTGACAAAAATATCTAAAGACACTGAAGCAGCAAACTTTGCGGAAATTAAGATGTGTCATTCTCAAAACTTTTGGCCACAACTTTATGTAAACTTCTGACTTCAACTGTATATTACCATAAATATTGATATAGTTAACTCTAGAAATAGATAGTATCTTACTCCTACTTACATGTGTATTACCATAAGTATTGAGTCAGGTTACCAGTCACTTTTCATCCCTGTTTACAAACCATTAGGAACACCTGCTCTTTCCACGACAGACTGACCAGGTGAAAGCTATGATCCATTATTGATGTCACCTGTTAAATCCACTTCAAATCAGTGTAGATGAAGGGGAGGAGACAGGTTAAAGAAGGACGTTTAAGTCTTGAGACATGGACTGTGTATGTGTGCCATTCAGAGGGTGAATGGGCAAGACAGAAGATTAGGGTCTTTGAATAGGGTATGGTAGTAGGTGCCAGTTACACTATTTTGATACTGAATACTGCACTGTTGGGAAGGGCAAGTCACTCATTTCACTGTGATTGTACATGTGACTTGAGTGAAAACCATCTAATGGGGAATCAATGGCCATTGTTCAATCTCAGTCTCATGAATGCCAAAATAATGAGAGGATTATTTCTGTATTTGTAGAGTACAGGTTGTCAGGGAGAATGAAGGATATTTACCATACAGAACTTGTGTAGAAACATCTTTATTACAAAATGATAGCCAACCATTACACAGCTAATGTATCCCACCAAAGACATTTCAACTCGATTGCTTTGCACAAATTGTGGTTAGCATCAAATATCCATAATTCAACACATGCAAAGTCGTTGAGGTGAAAACAGACAAAAACAGACCCGATGGAATGCACAGAAACATTACAAGAGCTGTTCATGGTAAAAAGTCCCCGATATTGGGAGGAAAAACATGCCCGCCTCGCTTGTGTTACGTACCCGATGGGAGAGAAAGAAAAACACTTTATATATCTTAAAAGCTACCACTGCTCCAAAAGACATGACCGACTCCAGGGAACCTCCAGAAATAGTTCAAGTGAAAAAAAATAAAAAATAAATTCCAGTCCATCTTTCCACTCAAACGGGTTTGAGATGGTTCCATGTTGTCTGGAAGAGGCTTGGTGTTTCCGAATGGGTCGATCACCCCCCCCCCCCACCACACCTGCCTCTCAGACGGCTTTCCTATGGTACTCTGGAGGCGCCACCTCGTAGTCGCTGGCACTGAAGAGGGAGGAGTTCTTCATTAGATACCTACGACAGACAGGAGGAACAAGAAATTGGAGGTCAATTACCAGCCATAGAAAATGGACAAAAATTTGGCATCTGTATTCGTAAAAGGTGATCGGCCTCTACGAAGTCTAGAAATATTACAGGCTGCAGAAAAATGAGGAGCAGATCAGCTCATCCTAACAACTTATAACCTAATTTCTATTCAGACCTTTAACAGACTTTGTCCAGATAACCATCCGCAGCAATTAGGAGAAGGCCACATTTGTTTACAGGAAATAACGACACGTGGAAAAGGCTAAATGAATGTGGCCTCCGTTTGAACCCATCCCAATCTACTACGGTTGTTGCAGGTTGAGGAGGATCATGATTATGGCCACATTCCCAAGATGGTTTCTAGGGTACACACAGACAGTATCCTGCAGATACACGGCCAGACATTTAGGCCCACTGCAAGCAAAACATTCATGACAGAGCAACAGTGAACAAAGGAACTGCTTCATCAGGATGACTGAAATAAGCTGTACGATTAGGCCTACTCTGGAATCCAATGGTCTTCATAACTTCTCGTTAGAGTGGTATCACAAAGTCTGTCAGTGTCAAGACCGAGCCCTGACAGCGAGATTAGGACAGCAGCATTTCACGGTCAGTGGGCTACGTTTTCAACGGTGAAATCCTTCTGATGAGAATATAGAAATATGATAGGCCAGCCAGGTTAGGGAATGCTCTGCCAAGCCAGACATTCAATTTCACGAGTGGGGATGAAGGAGAGGCGTCTTACTTGAGAAAATCCTGCAGGTAGTTGAGCAGCAGAGCCAGGCTTTTCTCGTCCAGGGGAGTGTAGGCAAGCATGGAGCCAATTCTCACTGCACAACACAAAGAACAGCACTGTCAGGGACCAGATTTAACCATATGTACACAGACATGATTCTATATTAGCATTGGCTGATATTTGAATAAATACTCTCTCAATGTAGGTGTGGGACAGATGACGGTTAACTGAAACTCTCCCATGGAAACTGCTATACCGTTTTATTTAAATCTGCGAAGAGTGTTGTGACTTTGTTAAATGCACTCCTAAATAAATTGTGATTTCATTTTATTTATAATTTAAAAATAAAATAAAATGTTATTGGTCACACACATTTAGCAGATGTTATTGGTCACACACATTTAGCAGATGTTATTGGTCACACACATTTAGCAGATGTTATTGGTCACACACATTTAGCAGATGTTATTGCGGGTGTAGAGAAATGCTTGTGTTTCTAGTGCAGTCATATCTAACATACACACTAATCTAAAAGTAAAAGAATGGAATTAAGAAATATATAAATATTAGGATGAGCAATGTCAGAGTGGCACAGACTAAAACACAGTAGAATAGAATACAGTATATATGAGATGAGCAATGTCAGAGTGGCACAGACTAAAACACAGTAGAATATAATACAGTATATATGAGATGAGCAAAGCAAAAATAAGTAAACATTATTAAAGTGGCCAGAGATTTCAAGTCTATGTATATAGGCTCAGCAGCCTCCAAGGTGCAGAGTTATGTAACCGTGTGGAATCAGACCTAATGATGGCTATTTTACAGTCTGATGATCTTGAGATAGAAGCAGGGTTTTTGTTTACAGAGTGCATCACCCAATTGACACTTGGCGTTTGCCCTTCAAGTGTTTGCCACAGCCATTGATGACACAAACACTTTTCTAAATGGTTCTTCATCTACTAATCTCAGTTCAACCTGGCTCGGAACGAGACGCTCTTTCTCAAATGTCCCTGGCACTTAGTCCATCTGATGATCCCACCGGTTCAGATCAGAAACCCAATAGTCGGTAGTTAAAGATCCGCTCAATGTTAATTAACTAACTAATGGGATTCTGGATGCAATTTGTGGCGGCGGTAGATGCTTCACTTTCTGGCCTTCCCTGGGTATTACCCATTACACATTCTCTTACACCCCCATTGACTCCAGAAAGTTCACTTTCATCCCTGTGATAACGGCCGATAATGAAATCTATTAAAGTGGCCTTCATTAGCAGAATGGCTGAAGATGAGAGCTTTCGTGGGTGCTGTGACGGTGCACCAATGACAGAGCAGTGAACGGTGGTAGGAGAAGAGTAGACAAAAGGCACTGTAAACAGTCTTAAGGCTCTAATAACTAAAGAGAACCATTTCCCCCTGGGTCTTCACCTCTCCTAAAGAGAACCATTTCCCCCTGGGTCTTCACCTCTCCTAAAGAGAACCATTTCCCCCTGGGTCTTCACCTCTCCTAAAGAGAACCATTTCCCCCTGGGTCTTCACCTCTCCTAAAGAGAACCATTTCCCCCTGGGTCTTCACCTCTCCAAAAGAGAACCATTTCCCCCTGGGTCTTCACCTCTCCTAAAGAGAACTATTTCCCCCTGGGTCTTCACCTCTCCTAAAGAGCTCAATCACCACAACGTTAGTCTCCTGAGATTCAAACATAAATATTTGTTAAAAGTTCCAGTCCAGAGGCTACTTCCGATCCTCCTCATTCAGACAGCCCCCCCCCCCCCCCCCCCACGGGAGCTACATACCAAAAAGCCGGAGCAGGTGTGGGCCCCCGTAGACCTGGGACATGGGTGTGTCGGGGTGATCCGCCAGTATCTCTGCATACTGGGGCCTCTCAAACTTATAGAGCAGCTGAGTGCCCAGCATGACGTTGAAGTACTCCCTGATCCCTGCCACCACCTCGTTCACAGCATACTCCCTGAGGGGAACCAGGACAGGAGATATAAGGCAACAGGCACTGTTGGAGTGTTCACAGCTAGAGCTGAATGAATGCGTGATACCTGGGTTGACCTTCACCAAGCAAGCGAATTACAGCTAGTCTACTTTGACAAGCAGATACAGGCCAGGCTTGTCTGGTTTCTAGTCAGATGACCTTCTTCATTGTAACTTCACTCGTACTGCAGCATCTAGAGGGTGTGCTTTTACTCACTTGCTTTCTGAAGTTCCTCTTGATTTCTTATAGCTTGCATAGTCCTCCAAGACACTATCCACATTCTTTCTCGCGGGCAGGTGAAAAAGCTACAAGTCAAGAAAAATGTAATGTATACGTGTTTGTCAAGCACCTCATAAAATACGCTTAAAACACAAACAAAATCCTGTAAAGAATGAACTTGTAGAGAAAGACTGTCTTGCCAGTAAATAGTTGGCATCTTCTGACCATAAGACAGCAGGGTTGGGGTCAATTTGAAGTGACGGCAGCCAATTCAGGAACTGAAATTCCAATTCAATAATAAATAAATAAACTATTTTCAATTACTTCTCAATAAAACTTAAAAAGTAAAAGCTACTCATTTCAAACGTCAATATTTGAAGTTTAAAATTCAAATTCCCGAATTGACCATTTTCAATTGGAATTGAGCCCAACCCTGGTAGACAGCTGTCTAGACCCCCACCTGCTTCTGTCTGGTAATAAGGTCCCAGTCATCCACCAGCCACGGCTTCAGCTCCTCAGGAATCTTCACCTTGACCTCCACACGGTTGATGAACGTCTCCTCCTGGTTACAGTGAAACCAAATGGAACAGTCAGACTCATTTACAATAAGAGATGTGAAAACCAGTAAAAAAAATAAGCCCTGGGTCTTGTTAAAAAACACAATTCCCATCTGTGACTGGCTGACTGCTGCAGGACATAAGGAACTGGAGCCGTTGTTTCAGAGTATGAGAGGCTTCAATTGGTGAACAGAACAGGCCTGCTGTAGGTGAGGGACAACACAGAGAACAGGCCTGCTGTAGGTGAGGGACAACACAGAGAACAGGCCTGCTGTAGGTGAGGGACAACACAGAGAACAGGCCTGCTGTAGGTGAGGGACAACACAGAGAACAGGCCTGCTGTAGGTGAGGGACAACACAGAGAACAGGCCTGCTGTAGGTGAGGGACAACACAGAGAACAGGCCTGCTGTAGGTGAGGGACAACACAGAGAACAGGCCTGCTGTAGGTGAGGGACAACACAGAGAACAGGCCTGCTGTAGGTGAGGGACAACACAGAGAACAGGCCTGCTGTAGGTGAGGGACAACACAGAGAACAGGCCTGCTGTAGGTGAGGGACAACACAGAGAACAGGCCTGCTGTATGTGAAGGACAACACACAGCATCCATAGGTGGACATACACTCTCCACAGTTGGGTCGCAACGAGCCCTCTTCTTCCGCGGTGGCTGTGGCATCTCTCCTGTGCTGGTACCTTCTCCAGCCGCTGGTGCTGCACAAAGACAAATGGGACAGACACACAATCAAACCCTATCCACAAAGGAATGTTAAAGGGTTAATTTAACTAGTAGCAGAAACCAGTGGGACTAACACTAACTAGTAGCAGAAACTAGTGGGACTAACACTTTAACTAGTAGCAGAAACTAGTGGGACTAACACTTTAACTAGTAGCAGAAACTAGTGGGACTAACACTTTAACTAGTAGCAGAAACTAGTGGGACTAACACTTTAACTAGTAGCAGAAACCAGTGGGACTAACACTTTTACTAGTAGCAGGAACTAGTGGGACTAACACTTTTACTAGTAGCAGAAACTAGTGGGACTAACACTTACTAGTAGCAGAAACTAGTGGGACTAACACTTTTACTAGTAGCAGAAACTAGTGGGACTAACACTTTTACTAGAAGCAGAAACTAGTGGGACTAACACTTTTACTAGTAGCAGAAACTAGTGGGACTAACACTTTTACTAGTAGCAGAAACCAGTGGGACTAACACTTTTACTAGTAGCAGAAACTAGTGGGACTAACACTTTTACTAGAAGCAGAAACTAGTGGGACTAACACTTTTACTAGTAGCAGAAACTAGTGGGACTAACACTTTTACTAGTAGCAGAAACCAGTGGAACTAATACTAACTAGTAGCAGAAACTAGTGGGACTAACACTAACTAGTAGCAGAAACTAGTGGGACTAACACTTGTACTAATAGCAGAAACCAGTGGAACTAACACTTGTACTAATAGCAGAAACTAGTGGGACTAACACTAACTAGTAGCAGAAACCAGTGGGACTAACACTTTTACTAGTAGCAGAAACTAGTGGGACTAACACTTTTACAAGTAGCAGAAACTAGTGGGACTAACACTTTTACTAGTAGCAGAAACTAGTGGGACTAACAATTTAACTAGTAGCAGAAACTAGTGGGACTAACACTAACTAGTAGCAGAAATGAGTGGGACTAACACTTTTACTAGTAGCAGAAACCAGTGGGACTAACACTTTTACTAGTAGCAGAAACCAGTGGGACTAACACTTTTACTAGTAGCAGAAACCAGTGGGACTAACACTTTTACTAGTAGCAGAAACTAGTGGGACTAACACTTTTACTAGTAGCAGAAACTAGTGGGACTAACACTTTTACTAGTAGCAGGGACTAACACTTTTACTAGTAGCAGAAACTAGTGGGACTAACACTTTTACTAGTAGCAGGGACTAACACTTTTACTAGTAGCAGAAACTAGTGGGACTAACACTTTAACTAGTAGCAGAAACTGGTGGGACTAACACTAACTAGTAGCAGAAACTAGTGGGACTAACACTTTTACTAGTAGCAGAAACCAGTGGGACTAACACTTTTACTAGTAGCAGAAACCAGTGGGACTAACACTTTTACTAGTAGCAGAAACCAGTGGGACTAACACTTTTACTAGTAGCCGAAACTAGTGGGACTAACACTTTTACTAGTAGCAGAAACTAGTGGGACTAACACTTTTACTAGTAGCAGGGACTAACACTTTTACTAGTAGCAGAAACTAGTGGGACTAACACTTTAACTAGTAGCAGAAACTGGTGGGACTAACACTAACTAGTAGCAGAAACTAGTGGGACTAACACTTTTACTAGTAGCAGAAACTAGTGGGACTAATACTAACTAGTAGCAGAAACCAGTGGGACTAACACTTTTACAAGTAGCAGAAACCGGTGGGACTAACACTTTTACTAGTAGCAGAAACTAGTGGGACTAACACTATTACTAGTAGCAGAAACCGGTGGGACTAACACTTTTACTAGTAGCAGAAACTAGTGGGACTAACACTTTTACTAGTAGCAGAAACTAGTGGGACTAACACTTTTACTAGTAGCAGAAACTAGTGGGACTAACACTTTTACTAGTAGCAGAAACTAGTGGGACTAACACTTTTACTAGTAGCAGAAACTAGTGGGACTAACACTTTTACTAGTAGCAGAAACTAGTGGGACTAACACTTTTACTAGTAGCAGAAACTAGTGGGACTAACACTTTTACTAGTAGCAGAAACTAGTGGGACTAACACTTTTACTAGTAGCAGAAACCAGTGGGACTAACTTTTACTAGTAGCAGAAACCAGTGGGACTAACACTTTTACTAGTAGCAGAAACCAGTGGGACTAACACTTTTACTAGTAGCAGAAACGAGTGGGACTAACACTAACTAGTAGCAGAAACTTGTGGGACTAACACTTTTACTAGTAGCAGAAACTAGTGGGACTAACACTTTTACTAGTAGCAGAAACTAGTGGAACTAATACTAACTAGTAGCAGAAACTAGTGGGACTAACACTTTTACTAGTAGCAGAAACTAGTGGAACTAATACTAACTAGTAGCAGAAACTAGTGGGACTAATACTAACTAGTAGCAGAAACTAGTGGGACTAACACTAACCAGTAGCAGAAACCAGTGGGACTAACACTTTTACTAGTAGCAGAAACTGGTGGGACTAACACTTTTACTTACTCTTTAGTTTTGTCTTTTTCGCTTTCCTGAAGAAAAAAAAGATTGCATTAAAAGTCGCTGTTCAATTCTTTTTTTGGTGAAAGTTTGAAAATGGGTCATACTTGAAAGACGGGATCAAACTTACAGATCAACATTTTTCTGCTGCACAGCAGCAATCTTCTTGCTCGGTGCTACACCCCTCATCTTTCCCTCAACATCATAATGCCTGTAAGAGGAAGGAAACACCGCCAAGAAACCAGGCCATGAACTACAATAACCTTCAGAAACACTTGTTCTAATATTTCCTTATGATCATTTTATGTATCTTCTTTTTAACCAGTAAGTTTATGGTTCAACTAGTGCTTACAAGTAAATGCACCGTGGGCTGCAAGTATTGTATCATAGGTGCTATATACATAAAGATTACTATTGTGGTTCATTATTAAAATGAGTGGAATCACTTTTTATGTTCTCCCATCTTCGAGTCATCGTCGGCATTTCTGGGGAGACATTGATTAACATATAGAATCTCATTGTTGTATTTCGTCCAATGGCAGCTTGAATACAATGTTGACACAGTAGGTACATTCCATACACTAAAACACTCCCCCCACCCCAACACAATGTTGACACAGTTGGTACATTCCATACACTAAACCCCCCCCCCCCAACACAGAGTCTGTCTGTAATGACACAGTTGGTACATTCCATACACTAAACCCCCCCCCCCCCCCAACACAGAGTCTGTCTGTAATGACACAGTTGGTACATTCCATACACTAAAACACTCCCCCCACCCCAACACAATGTTGACACAGTTGGTACATTCCATACACTAAACCCCCCCCGCCCCAACACAGAGTCTGTCTGTAATGACACAGTAGGTACATTCCATACACTAAAACACTCCCCCCACCCCAACACAATGTTGACACAGTTGGTACATTCCATACACTAAACCCCCCCCCCCCCCCCCCAACACAGAGTCTGTCTGTGATGACACAGTTGGTACATCCCATACACTAAAACACCCCCCCCCCCCCCCCCCACCCCAACACAGAGTCTGTCTGTAATGAGACAGTTGGTACATTCCATACACTAAACCCCCCAACACAGAGTCTGTAATGAGACAGTTGGTACATCCCATACACTAAACCCCCCAACACAGAGTCTGTCTGTAATGACACAGTAGGTACATCCCATACACTAAACCCCCACCACACTGTGTCTGTAATGACACAGTTGGTACATCCCATACACTAAACCCCCACCACACTGTGTCTGTAATGAGACAGTTGGTACATCCCATACACTAAACCCCCACCACACTGTGTCTGTAATGAGACAGTTGGTACATCCCATACACTAAACCCCCCAACACACTGTGTCTGTAATGAGACAGTTGGTACATCCCATACACTAAACCCCCACCACACTGTGTCTGTAATGAGACAGTTGGTACATCCCATACACTAAACCCCCCAACACACTGTGTCTGTAATGAGACAGTTGGTACATCCCATACACTAAACCCCCACCACACTGTGTCTGTAATGAGACAGTTGGTACATCCCATACACTAAACCCCCCAACACACTGTGTCTGTAATGAGACAGTTGGTACATCCCATACACTAAACCCCCACCACACTGTGTCTGTAATGAGACAGTTGGTACATCCCATACACTAAACCCCCCAACACACTGTGTCTGTAATGAGACAGTTGGTACATCCCATACACTAAACCCCCCCAACACAGAGTCTGTAATGAGATGAACTCACTGATTAGCCTTTTGAAGCTCTTTTTGTTTCTGCAGGTTGCTGTCCACATATTTGAGAACTCTGCTTTCAGGAACCCATTCATCCCAGCTAAAACAGAAAGAGATCAACCACATTCAGATGTCTGACCGTTTATTTTTTATTGAATCAATACCAGAATGTTAGGTCTGTGGCTGTGAGGTAAGCAGTCATTAAAAATGTAAAATGTTAATTCTAAAAAAAAGATGGGTCCATAGCTAACAACAATACTGTCTAAATAGAGACAGTACTGGTCCTCTGCAGCTCAAATGTTAAGAGCAGCGTTTCACAACGGGTGTACGTTTTGGTTTTTGCCCTAGCACTACACAGCTGATTCAAATGAGGAACTCCTCATCAAGCTTTGATCATTTGAATCCCCCTTGGGGTCCCCAAGAGTTTGGGTAACGCTCTGTTAGAGTACGTTACTTGCAACGCCAGAATAGTGGATTCAATTCCACAGGACCACCCATTCATAAAAAACGTATGCACCATAACTAAGTCACTTTATTATTTGAAAAAGCCAACAATGCAAAAATGACTCACTTTTTGTTCCATCCACTGTAATGAATGAAGTACTTAATTTGCTTCTCCTTGATATTGGTTTTCACTGCCTGAAATACAACAACAATCATTACGAATTGTAATAAATATGAATTTAGGTATAGGCTACTGCAAATGGTGTATTGTTTAGTAAACACGAGCCGAAAGCCATTCAGATTGGTGGAATGAATCTAAACCCACCTTTGCTTCGTAAAGCAATGGCCCATGAAAACACAGAACTCTTTCACCTAAAAACAGAAGAAATAGACAAATGCTGGATGGTTATATTAAACCGTGCACACCAGTGGTTGGCTAAGGTGTAGCTAAATTTATTTCGTTGATATGTGGCCAACGTATAAAACAAATACAATAGAAACACAATTGCATAGTTAGCCAGCTAGCTACATTTGCTATTCAAGCCAAGGCCCTTGGCAAGGGATTGTTTACCCGTTAGCAATTAGCTAACGTTAGCTAGGTAGCTTATTGTTTCAACACAGCCAGTTAGAGCAAACAGTCTAGTTAGTTGGCTGAATGAATACGAAAGGTACCTGTATTAGTACACTACTTATGGTAGATTACATTTAATTATTCATGCAATTTTCAAATTGATGATATCTCTAGCTAGCATGTAGCAGTGTTTTAGCTAACGTGCTCTGCGCGAGAAGCGCCATACCGTCGATGCCTTTTCACTCACGAGACGACAGGGTCTAGCTACGTTTTTAATTTTCACAGTTCATCATCACGGTGCACATTACCTTCTTGAAATTTAGGTTTAGGGTCCTGTTTTGGCGCCATTCACAGACTCAACTGTTCGGATCTCTGAATGATCAAATTCGTGCATTGCCAGCTTCCATTTCTTCCTGACACAACACGGCAAAGGGCTCTTCTCTCGACGTGCGCAGCCTGGCAGCGCGGTCAGGTGACCACGGTATCGCACTGCGCTGGGGCCGGGGCCAGGGCCGCCCCAGGACATGATCATTGTTTTGTGAAGGGAGCCGTATTCATTTACTTTATTTGAACCTTTATTTAACTAGGCAAGTCAGTTAAAAACACATTATTATTTACAATTACATCCTGGCCAAACCCTAACGAGGCTGGGACAATTGTGCGCAGGCCTATGGGACTCTTACTTGAGTTTATTTAGTAAATATTTTCTAAACTCTATTTCTTGAACTGCATTACTGGTTAAGTGCTTGTAAGTAAGCATTTCACTGTACACATTTTGTATTCAGAACGTGACAGTTTTTCCCCCTAGTTCTGCCAATGAGAATACTGTACCAGATCTGGATGTATGTTTAGATTATTATAATAAATATTTTTTATTTAAGTCAGTTAAGAACTAATTCTTATTTACAATGACGACCTACACCGGTCAAACACGAATGACGCTGGGCCAATTGTGTGCCGCCCATTCACAGCCGGTTGTGATACAGCATGAAATCTAACCAGGGTCTGTAGTGACACCTCCTAGCACTGAGATGCAGTGCCTTAGACCGCTGCACCACCCAGAAGCCCTGTAGGGTACTAGGCTGTTTAGAATATTCATACAATCTTAACATGAATTGGTTATTTCAGCCACTAACTAATAAATCAGCTCTTGATCTTGTGTCTCATGTGATGGTACACAGATGGCTGGCCAAGAGGTTTGAAGATCATTAATAAGTTCATTCATTAGTCTGAAGAGTATAACAAAAATATCAATCATTCTGTCCTGACAAATAGGATAGTAGGTCAATATCAAACTGAGATTAAATGTTTTATTGATATGGGTCAAGTATGTGATGCATAAGTGTAGCCTATTGGCACCACACCTCTCCCCTATTTGACCTAGATAGTTTGTGTCTATGCATTGATATGTAGGCTAGGTGCCTTCTTAAAAATGTATGTAGTTCTGTCCTTGAGCTGTTCTTGTCTAATGATGTTCTGTATTATGTAATTCTGTGTTATGTTTCATGTTTGTGTTGAACCCCAGGAAGAGTAGCGGCTGATTTTGCAACATCTAATGGGGATCCTAATAAAATACCCCCAAATACCAAATAGGTAGGCCTGTTAAGCAATAAATGCAGTGTTTTCGATATAAAATGCATTTTGTTTGGGAAATGCATAGGCCTACCGGTTAAAGCTGTCATCAACTATCAAGTTGTACTCGTAACACTGCTTGTGGGCTTCAGAGGGAAATTGACCATTTACAGTAATCGGTGTCAAGACTGTCATGTTTTTCGTTGTCCATTTTGACATGAGACACAATAATGCAATCATTAAGACAACGGGGTGAGATTAAATATATGGATGTTTATTTTGCATGAACACAATTTAAGCAATATGGTTATCTGTTATCATAGGCATAATATTTACACTTCCCTCCCATTGCATGTAATTTGTGAATTTGTGACAAATGCCATTGCACACATTGAAGACTAGACGTGCAGCTGTGAAGGAGAACATAGGATCATGGGTACGTTTATCTCCACTAGGCTACAATTATGATGGAATGATAAAGACAATATCTAGTCTGCCTCTGTTTCTCTATCGTTTAATGATGACTGTCCGGGCGGTTTCTCTATCGTTTAATGATGACTGTCCGGGCGGTTTCTCTATCGTTTAATAATGATGACTGTACGGGCGGTTCCCCTATCGTTTAATGATGACTGTCCGGGCGGTTTCTCTAACGTTTAAAGACGACAGTCCGGGCGGTTTCTCTATCGTTTAATGATGACTGTCCGGGCGGTTTCTCTATCGTTTAATGATGACTGTACGGGCGGTTCCCCTATCGTTTAATGATGACTGTCCGGGCGGTTTCTCTAACGTTTAAAGACGACAGTCCGGGCGGTTTCTCTATCGTTTAATGATGACTGTCCGGGCGGTTTCTCTAACGTTTAAAGACGACAGTCCGGGCGGTTTCTCTATCGTTTAATGATGACTGTCCGGGCGGTTTCTCTATCGTTTAAAGACGACAATCCGGGCGGTTTCTCTATCGTTTAATGATGACTGTCCGGGCGGTTTCTCTATCGTTTAAAGACGACAGTCCGGGCGGTTTCTCTATCGTTTAATGATGACTGTCCGGGCGGTTTCTCTATCGTTTAATGATGACTGTCCGGGCGGTTTCTCTATCGTTTAATGATGACTGTCCGGGCGGTTTCTCTATCGTTTAATGATGACTGTCCGGGCGGTTTCCCTAGCGTTTAATGATGACAGTACGGGCCGTTTCTCTATCGTTTAATGATAACTTTCCGGGAATACAACAGCACATGGATAGGAGGAACCATAACAGGCAGAATTGCCTCATGCGCAATTTTGGTAGCCATTATCACTGTATCATGGTGACCGTTTGTTTTAGTGCTTGTCCATGCCTGTTTTGTGATTTTTTTTCCACCAACAGAACATACTGCGTTCGCCTATTACAGTACACCCATGTCGTGCGCCCTATAGGGTACATTATGCAACAGGGAGCGCGTGCGTAATGGCAACGGAAACCGATTCTTCCACTGCGTAAAGTGACTATCCGCCATATAACAAATCTTTCAGTTTCTTTCTAAACTCTTCTCTCATTAGGCAATAAATTACAGGGTTTAGACAGCTATTGGCGTGCGCAAGGCAGACTGTCACAGGGAATACGTAAGTGTGAACTATGTAGTAAGATTTATCCCAATGCACAGCATTCAATTTCACAAGGACGCCCCAGAATGTGATGGCGTGATTTGGCATCCAGCAAAGAAAGAAGGAGAGGACGACGATGGTGACAGATTTGGTGACTTGTGATGTCCGTTTGGTGTTTGTTTTCATACTACGGTTGCGGATGAATCGCAAAAGCATGATGTAGCTGACTGAAACAATGGCCATTGGTAAAACAAATGCAAATATAATTTTCTGAAGGTGATAAACTGCTAACCAATATTGTCCATCAGGGAACTTAAGCAAACATAGTTTTTCCCCCGCTACATTTGTCACGGTTGAGAATATGGATGTTGGTGCAGTCGCAATTGTTGCGGATACCCAAAGAACCACGCTAATCCATTTGGCAGAGCAGGACTTTTGCCTAGTTCGGTCCTTTAGAGAGGAGGCGACGGACCAGTATCGGGTGACGCTCATTGCAGTCAGAAAGAACACGCTCGCGTACATGTTCATAACCGTGACGGAGCTGATGATTTTGCACATGGCGTCTCCAAACGGCCAGCTGAAGTCAAGTGCGGTGTCCACTGCCCAGAACGGCAGAGTCAATACAAACTGGAAGTCCGTCACTGCCAAGTTAAGTACAAAGAAGTTGATTCTGGATTTTTTCCGCTCTTGTTTCACTCTGATAAAGAACAGCACAAGTAAGTTGCCCACCAAGCCCACAGCGCACACCACGGAGTAAACGACGCAGATGAACACCCTCAAAATCGGAGTCCCGTCGGCCGTCACGTCGATGTCCTCTAGGCTACTGAACCGGTCCAGATCCGTCAAGGACCGATTCAGTAGGCCTACACAGCTGTTGTTTCCTTCAGTCATCGTTTCTGTTATTACATTCGAGTGATTCATGTAGGCTATCCAACTTCAAATCAGGGTTGGAGTCGCTCACTCTGCTTCCAATACATCCTCAGGTTAGTTTGAAATGATAAGAGCACAGCGATTGCTATGCGCCATTCCCATCATCGCATAATCACACACATTGACAATGTAGCGGTCTTGGTGGGGTAGCTCAAAGCGTCTTGACAATTGCAGTTCTTACAGGATTTATATTGTGACCGCTTCTTGATGCCCTGCCCTGAACGCACAATGATTGGTGACAATGTTTGATTGACATTAGGCTATAGCCTATATTCCCTATTTGCATCACTTTCTTGATATTGACCAATAGGCTACGCTGGGCGTAATGGGTTTTTATAATGGAATAAAATGTTTTTCTGGGCAGTAGTGATTTGGCTTCTCACCGAGAAATAAAGGACCGGTAGGCTTAAACCTAATAAATACTATTGTATTGATTGGAAACATTATTTAGATCTTTCATCGACCATCCCACCTAGAGATCAGTGGAGGCTGCTGAGGGGAGGACGGTTCATAACAATGGCTCGAAAGGCGCGAATGGAATGGGACCAAACCATGTGTGTTTTTTTTATAAACATCCATATATTTAATCTCACCCCGTTGTCTTAATGATTGCATTATTGTGTCTCATGTCAAAATGGACAACGAAAAACATGACAGTCTTGACACCGATTACTGTAAATGGTCAATTTCCCTCTGAAGCCCACAAGCAGTGTTACTAGTACAACTTGATAGTTGATGACAGCTTTAACCGGTAGGCCTATGTATTTCCCAAACAAAATGCATTTTATATCGAAAACACTGCATTTATTGCTTAACAGGCCTACCTATTTGGTATTTGGGGGAATTTTATTAGGATCCCCATTAGATGTTGCAAAATCAGCCGCTACTCTTCCTGGGGTTCAACACAAAACATACTACAGAATGACACAATACAGAACACTAAGACAAGAACAGCTCAAGGACAGAACTACATACATTTTTAAAAAGGCACCTAGCCTACATATCAATACATACACACAAACTATCTAGGTCAACTAGGGGAGAGGCGTTGTGCCGTGAGGTGTTGCTTTATCTGTTTTTTTAAAACCAGGTTCGCTGTTTATTTGAGCAATATGAAATGGAAGGAAGTTCCATGCAATAAGAGCTCTATATAAAACTGTAAGACCCACGGTAACCCCGACACGGCCGACCCACGGTAACCCCGACACGGCCGACCCACGGTAACCCCGACACGGCCGGCCCACGGTAACCCCGACACGGCCGACCCACGGTAACCCCGACACGGCCGACCCACGGTAACCCCGACACGGCCGACCCACGGTAACCCCGACCCGGCCGACCCGCGGTAACCCCGACACGGCCGACCTACGGTAACCCCGACACGGCCGACTCACAGGGCTATACCAAGGCCGTGAGTTCAGGTGAGTCATTTCTAATTGTATTTCTTAATTGTACTCTTCAGAGTCAAAACTTCAACAAAAATACAAAAAATAAGAATACATTTTTTTTTAATGAAAGAAAAGTTTAGGTAATCTCCATCTCCTTGGAGCTGTTCAATAGTCAAGTCCAAGATCATAGATGTTGACGGCACCATCTCCAAAGCCTCCATTCAACCCCAGGTACATGTGGGTGATGTGTAAACCCAAAGTAGCAAGGCCGTGGTACATGTGGGTGATGTTTCAACCCAAAGTAGCAAGGCCGAGGTACATGTGGGTGATGTGTCAACCCAAAGTAGCAAGGCCGTGGTACATGTGGGTGATGTGTCAACCCAAAGTAGCAAGGCCGTGGTACATGTGGGTGATGTGTCAACCCAAAGTAGCAAGGCCGTGGTACATGTGGGTGATGTGTCAACCCAAAGTAGCAAGGCCGTGGTACGTGTGGGTGATGTGTCAACCCAAAGTAGCAAGGCCGTGGTACATGTGGGTGATGTGTCAACCCAAAGTAGCAAGGCCGTGGTACATGTGGGTGATGTGTCAACCCAAAGTAGCAAGGCCGTGGTACATGTGGGTGATGTGTCAACCCAAAGTAGCAAGGCCGTGGTACATGTGGGTGATGTGTCAACCCAAAGTAGCAAGGCAGTGGTACATGTGGGTGATGTGTCAACCCAAAGTAGCAAGGCCGTGGTACATGTGGGTGATGTGTCAACCCAAAGTAGCAAGGCCGTGGTACATGTGGGTGATGTGTCAACCCAAAGTAGCAAGGCCGAGGTACATGTGGGTGATGTGTCAACCCAAAGTAGCAAGGCCGAGGTACATGTGGGTGATGTGTCAACCCAAAGTAGCAAGGCCGTGGTACATGTGGGTGATGTGTCAACCCAAAGTAGCAAGGCCGTGGTACATGTGGGTGATGTGTCAACCCAAAGTAGCAAGGCCGAGGTACATGTGGGTGATGTGTCAACCCAAAGTAGCAAGGCCGTGGTACATGTGGGTGATGTGTCAACCCAAAGTAGCAAGGCCGTGGTACATGTGGGTGATGTGTCAACCCAAAGTAGCAAGGCCGTGGTACATGTGGGTGATGTGTCAACCCAAAGTAGCAAGGCCGTGGTACATGTGGGTGATGTGTCAACCCAAAGTAGCAAGGCCGTGGTACATGTGGGTGATGTGTCAACCCAAAGTAGCAAGGCTGTGGTACATGTGGGTGATGTGTCAACCCAAAGTAGCAAGGCCGTGGTACATGTGGGTGATGTGTCAACCCAAAGTAGCAAGGCCGTGGTACATGTGGGTGATGTGTCAACCCAAAGTAGCAAGGCCGTGGTACATGTGGGTGATGTGTCAACCCAAAGTAGCAAGGCCATGGTACATGTGGGTGATGTGTCAACCCAAAGTAGCAAGGCCATGGTACACGTGGGTGATGTTTCAACCCAAAGTAGCAAGGCCATGGTACACGTGGGTGATGTTTCAACCCAAAGTAGCAAGGGAGTGGTACATATGGGTGATGCTATCTACCATCCTACAGCACTCTGCCCTCTATACCAGTGATGGCCTCAGCATTGCATCTGTAGCCAAGCAGAGGAAGAAGGGAAGCAGCAGCTTCGAAATCACTCTGGAGAGCAGTCCTTCCTCTTCACTCCAACCCAATCTATCCACCCCAACACAATTCCCTTCTCTCACACCAATCCCTTTCCCTCACACCAATCCCTTTACCACACTCCAATCCCCTTCTCCCAATCCCCATAATTGAATCTTCAGAAAACTTTTTGTCAATGCATTTGAATGCGTTCGGTTTTCGATTGGAACCACAATAAATCTCAAATTAGGGGAATTTTCAATGGATCAATGGATTTATCATCAGAGATCATAGAACTCACTAAAAAATACAAGTATATAGTAGTTCAACGACTTGTCAATCAATAACTGAGTAACTTTAATTAAACTGAGGCAGAGAAGCAAGCAGGAGGGCAACAATGACCTTCAGAAACTTTTAACAATTCCTAAATATTGCCAATGCAGTTCTAGTATCTCCATATTTTGACGACAAGCCTTCCCACACATGGCTCCTCCTAGACAGAGTAGTGTGCATAGTTATGACGTTTCCCTGCATGCTGCTATAAGCTGCTGGATTCCATAACGAATATGATCCTTTTAAATCTGTTCACTAATATGTGGTGAAGTATTTCCATCTCATAATGTAACTTCTAGAATAGAATAATGTAACTTCTAGAATAGAATAATGTAACTTCTAGAATAGAATGATGTAACTTCTAGAATATAATAATGTAACTTCTAGAATAGAATAATGTAACTTCTAGAATATAATAATGTAACTTCTAGAATAGAATAATGTAACTTCTAGAATAGAATGATGTAACTTGCATTCCACTCCTTTGATGCGTGGCTACACTAGTGACTAGTTGTACCGAAGAGTGTTGTGTACTGTTGGAGCTAGGAACACAAGCATTTCTCTACACCTGCTAAATATGTGTGTGTGACCAATACAATTTGATTTGATTTTGACTCTGCCTCGTCTAACGCGGACTGCAAAATGAGTGTCTACTGCCACCCAGTGTATGGTTGTGGTAATAACATACACTATTGTATATTCATGTATTTTTGTAAGCCACTTACTGGCACTGGAAATGAAACACGTTACCATTCCACATGAGTATTTAATACTGTGTGTATATGTTCCTGACAAAGAGGTTAAAAACGCCACAGATCAGATTCGATTTTGACAAGCTAATATACGGTACACATAAAATCGTGACTAGAGACAAGGAACAAAATATGGACGATCCCATATCTTCAATCTATTTGTTTGTGAACTAAAATGAAGATAAAACCCATAGTTAACAAAAATGCTTTTTATTACATCTAAACTCCTATACATTAGACAGAAAACATTCAATAAAGTAAACCATTTCTTCCAACGCAAGTAATAAATATTCTGTTTTCACCTCGTACTCTCTACAACCTGACATCGGTCTACTGTACAACGTTCCATCTTCCTTGAAAAGCCGTTTCACTCTCTGTTTGGAAATGTGAAAGCAGAACCTGGGGGTTAAGGCAGTGAGGGCAGCTGGCAACTTATCCGCTCTTTAAATTCATTTAGTAAATTGGACCTTTTTTTTTTTAGGTTGAAGTCCACTTTATTGTACAGATTTTCTTTCTGAAAATATATAAATGAATTTCATCTGATGTTTTTGGATGACGCAAAAACACAAACTAACACTGGAGGAACTGACACTGTTGAAACACTTGGGATTGGGGGGGTGATACGGACATCATAATATTTATTACCAATGGGGGGAGAGTGGGAGAGGACTTCACAATAAGGCCATTCCATGCCCATGTTAGGCTACACATAGCATTTGAAATGGGAACACATTCTGTGATGTCTGCTCTCACCTTGTCTTAAAAACCGACAAAAAGAGATCACAGAGATCTAGAGCAATGACATCAACAACGAATCTGAAACAAAAAGAGATCACAGAGATCTAGAGCAATGACATCAACAACGAATCTGAAACAAAAAGAAACTCAATTATCTAAATAAATAAAGACATTTCTGATTGGGTCAACTCCTAACCTCTAACCCCAAATCTTAGTCTCACTTTGTTGGTCTACCCTAAACTAGGGTTACCTAAACCAGCGCTTCCCAAACTCTGTCCTCACACACACACACACACACACACACACACACACACACAGACACACATCCATGAAAATCAAACAGGTGTAAAAATAGATCCGATTTATATATATGTATATATTACAAAATAAATAAAATACTGCACAACATTGTTTATACAGAGAGGACATTTTTAAAACACGTCTGATGTTATCAGAGTCAATTAGTTAAGAGTAGGAGAGGGGGGGGGGGGGGGGGCAGGAAGGTCTGATGTTATCAAAGAGTCAATTAGTTAAGAGTAGGAGAGGGGGGGGAGGGGGGGGGGGGGCAGGAAGGTCTCCATATCCACTGGCTGCAAAGTTGACCTGTTATATGCTCTGGTTCAGGATACTAGATGGAGAGTGATTGGGGAAGCTGTCGCAAGCGATTATCTATCTCAAGAGGGGAAAGCTAATTAGGCTTGAAGTGAAGAGCTGTGGAAGAGAGGAGGACTGAAGCACAAACACCTTGAGAATGACACTGCAGAAAAGCCTGACTACAAAGACACTCCGCAGAATGGGCTACGGACAGACAGAAAAGGTCATGTCAATGACTTCAACATTCTCTCTCCCTCTCTCTCTCTCTCTCCCTCTCTCTCCCACTCCCTCCTTCCCTCCCTCTCTAAAAATCATCTGTTTTTGACTGTAGGTGACTGTGATGATTGTGACTATCACTAAAGCAGGGATTTTGGAAAGTTTTAAAATTCAGTACAGTAGCCTGAACAAACCCTGTATTTTACTTTCATATTGTCTATCTTGGCAGAAAACTGATTCAGCAGGAAAAAGTGACAAACATTGCTGTCATTGTTTCGATCCCGACACATTCTTTAATGTCTTCTGAAATAGCTTTACATGGCAGTTGTTGAGTTTGAGTCTGCGCTTAGTTTCTATACCTTTACATCCTGACTGGTAATTCACTCATTCTATTACAGTTACATGTTCACTGTGTAAAGTCCTCTGTCTGTATTCCGTCTCTATATTGTCTATCACTCAAAGCACCATTTCACCATGTCACATTCTGACTCAGTCAATGACAATGACACAAATATTCATTTCCACAAAGTTTGCTGCTTCAGTGTCTTTGGATATTTTTGTCAGATGTTACTATGGAATACTGAAGTATAATTACAAGCATTTCATAAGTGTTAAAGGCTTTTATTGACAATTACATGTCATGCTGTCAATTAACTTCTGGGCCACATCCTGACTGATGGCAGCCCATTCTTGCATAATTAATGCTTGGAGTTGATCAGAATTTGTGGGATTTTGTTTGTCCACCCGTCTCTTGAGGATTGACCACAAATTCTCAATGGGATTAAGGTCTGGGGAGTTTCCTGGCCATGGGCCCAAAATATCGATGTTTTGTTCCCCGAGCCACTTAGTTATCACTTTTGCCTTATGGCAAGGTTGTCCATCATGCTGGAAAAAGCATTGTTCATCACCAAACTGTTCCTGGGTGGTTGGGAGAAGTTGCTCTCGGAGGATGTGTTGGTACCATTCTTTATTCATGGCTGTTTTCTTAGGCAAAATTGTGAGTGAGCCCACTCCGTTGGCTGAGAAGCAACCCCACACATGAATGGTCTCAGGATGCTTTACTGTTGGCATGACACAGGACTGATAGTAGCGCTCACCTTGTCTTCTCCGGACAAGCTTTTTTCCGGATGCCCCAAACAATCGTAAAGGGGATTCATCAGATAAAATTACTTTACCCCAGTCCTCAGCAGTACCTTCTGCAGAATATCAGTCTGTCCCTGATGTTTTTCCTGGAGAAAAGTGGCTTCTTTGCTTCCCTTCTTGACACCAGGCCATCCTCCAAAAGTCTTCGCCTCACTGTGCGTGCAGATGGACCTGCCTGCTGCTATTCCTGAGCAAGCTCTACTGGTGGTGCCCTGATCCCGCAGCTGAATCAACTTTAGGAGACGGTCCTGGTGCTTGCTGGAATTTCTTGGGCGCCCTGAAGCCTTCTTCACAACAATTGAACCGCTCTCCTTGAAGTTCTAGATGATCCCGATAAATGGTTGATTTAGGTGCAATCTTACTGGCAGCAATATCCTTGCCTGTGAAGCCCTTTTTGTGCAAAGCAATGATGACGGCACGTGTTTCCTTGCAGGTAACCATGATTGACAGAGGAAGAACAATGATTCCAAGCACCACCCTCCTTTTGAAGCTTCCAGTCTGTTATTCAAACTCAATCAGCATGACAGAGTGATCTCCAGCCTTGTCCTCGTCAACACTCACACCTGTGTTAACAAGAGAATCACTGACATGATGTCAGCTGGTCCTTTTGTGGCAGGGCTGAAATGCAGTGGAAATGTATTTTGGGGGGGGGATTCAGTTGCAATTAATTGCAATTCATCTGATCACTCTTCATAACATTCTGGAGTATATGCAAATTGCCATCATACAAACTGAGGCAGCAGACTTTGTGAAAATTAATATTTGTGTCATTCTCAAAACTTTTGCCCACAGTTGAGTTGGATGGAAACTGCCTCTCATATTAGCAATATCCCCATAGCATTTATAACACAGTAGATATGTCTGTCTTTATCTTTACGGGGTACTCCCCCTCCGCCTCTACGGGGTACTCCCCCTCCGCCTCCAAGGGGTACTCCCCCTCCGCCTCCACGGGGTACTCCCCCTCCGCCTCCACGGGGTACTCCCCCTCCGCCTCCACGGGGTACCCCCCTCCGCCTCCACGGGGTACTCCCCTCCGCCTCCACGGGGTACTCCCCTCCGCCTCCACGGGGTACTCCCCTCCGCCTCCACGGGGTACTCCCCTCCGCCTCTACGGGGTACTCCCCTCCGCCTCTACGGGGTACTCCCCTCCGCCTCTACGGGGTACTCCCCTCCACCTCTACGGGGTACTCCCCTCCACCTCTACGGGGTACTCCCCTCCACCTCTACGGGGTACTCCCCTCCACCTCTACGGGGTACTCCCCTCCACCTCTACGGGGTACTCCCCTCCACCTCTACGGGGTACTCCCCTCCACCTCTACGGGGTACACCCCTCCACCTCTACGGGGTACTCCCCTCCACCTCTACGGGGTACTCCCCTCCACCTCTACGGGGCACTCCCCTCCACCTCTACGGGGTACTCCCCTCCACCTCTACGGGGTACTCCCCTCCACCTCTACGGGGTACTCCCCTCCACCTCTACGGGGTACTCCCCTCCACCTCTACGGGGTACTCCCCTCCACCTCTACGGGGTACTCCCCTCCACCTCTACGGGGTACTCCCCTCCACCTCTACGGGGTACTCCCCTCCACCTCTACGGGGTACACCCCTCCACCTCTACGGGGTACTCCCCTCCACCTCTACGGGGTACTCCCCTCCACCTCTACGGGGCACTCCCCTCCACCTCTACGGGGTACTCCCCTCCACCTCTACGGGGTACTCCCCTCCACCTCTACGGGGTACTCCCCTCCACCTCTACGGGGTACTCCCCTCCACCTCTACGGTGTACTCCCCTCCACCTCTACGGGGTACTCCCCTCCGCTATGACTTTAGCTGGAGTGTCTCACAAACAACCAGGTGAAAACAGAGAGGAAGAGTGTGTGATAGGTGGAGGATACTTGACTGATATGTAGAGCCCAGATACACATGCACTCTGTGTGGGGTTGAGTTCATTTTTGGTTTTGTGCAAAAGGTGACAAATGTGGTTGAATAAACAAAACCAAAGCAATAACAGAATATAACGAGGTTTCAAATAAAAGCATGAAATTACTGTGGAGTATTTCTCAACTTAAATAGGCATTCTGTGTCTACCAAATTGAAATGTTGTGCATAATGATAATGACTGCACAGATGGTCAATTGAAGGGGGGGGATGGGGGGGGGGGAATGAAAGGCCCAATGCAGTCGTTTATATATCGATATCAAATAATTTCTAGGTAACATGAAGCACCTTACTGTAATAGATGTCCATAAAAATGGGCAAAAATGGCTTTTTAGGAAGAAAAAAAACCCGCTCTAAAGCAAGAATTTAGCCGAGACTGGTCCGGGAGTGGTCTGAGTGGGAAGGGGGAACTGAACACAAGCTGTTATTGGCAGAGAGGTTTGGAAGTCTCTTTGCTATTGGTCTAGCAACCAATTTACCACATGGTGACGTCACCATGTAAAGGGGGGGAACTGAACACGAGCTGTTATTGGCAGAGAGGGTTTGGAAGTCTCTTTGCTATTGGTCTAGCAACCAATTTACCACATGGTGATGTCACCATGTAAAGGGGGGGAACTGAACACGAGCTGTTATTGGCAGACAGGGTTTGGAAGTCTCTTTGCTATTGGTCTAGCAACCAATTTACCACATGGTGATGTCACCATGTAAAGGGGGGGAACTGAACACGAGCTGTTATTGGCAGAGAGGGTTTGGAAGTCTCTTTGCTATTGGTCTAGCAACCAATTTACCACATGGTGATGTCACCATGTAAAGGGGGGGAACTGAACACGAGCTGTTATTGGCAGAGAGGGTTTGGAAGTCTCTTTGCTATTGGTCTAGCAACCAATTTACCACATGGTGATGTCACCATGTAAAGGGGGGGAACTGAACACGAGCTGTTATTGGCAGAGAGGGTTTGGAAGTCTCTTTGCTATTGGTCTAGCAACCATTTTACCACATGGTGATGTCACCGTGTAAAGCCGAAATTCCCACCCAAACAAACCTGCTGATTAGAAGGCCCTGTGTAGATTGTATTTTCATCCAGCAACTATCAGGAAATAAAACTGATTTACGTTTTTTTTCTCACACTTTTACCATGTTAGTTTCATCAGCCGTTGTGCACTATGATAAAAACACCTGGAAACAGAATTCTGACGGCACTGGCCCTTAACAGAGACGAAAATCAGAAATGTCTAATATCACCCACCTAGCTGTACACTCCCCACAGCATCAAGCTGAAGTCCTTAGGGAATGCATGTTCACGTCATTTAGCAGATCCACTTATCCAGAGAGACTTATTCATATATCTTACATATAACTTAGAACGCAGAATACCAAAACAAATTATACAGTAACAAACAAGTCAACCAGGGAAAAGATATTGTCTTGGAGAACAAATTCAACTGTGATTTCAAAAATGAAGAGTAGAGAGAGTTGAAAATGTCAAGAGGTAATGCCATGAATGTGTGAGGAAAATCCCCATCAGATCTAACAGGATAAAAACCAAAGAAAAGTAATGAGATATTAAAGTTAATTTTATCGAGGGGAAACGTATGTATAGGTGTGTGGATACATCTTCAGTCTCCACTTCAAAATAGCAACTGAAGTTACTTACGCGACAGAAAAATTCTTCAATTAATTAATATACAAAAGTAAAAAGAGAAAATAGACTTTTTGTTCTCTGTACACAGCGTTACTCTTTTCCTAAAAAAAAAAAAAAAGAGCCTTCCTCCGTTTTTGCACGGCTAGCGTTTCTGGTAGGTACCGGCAGGGAGCTGATCTAGGTCCAGTCTGTCGACGTCAGAGATGAAACCCATAGACCTCTCTGATATCAGTCTAGTGGAATGTCGTCAGGGAGCCAGCTACCAACCGGTAACTGTTCTGGAGTCAGTCTAGTGGAATGTCGTCAGGGAGCCAGCTACCAACCGGTAACTGTTCTGGAGTCAGTCTAGTGGAATGTCGTCAGGGAGCCAGCTACCAACCGGTAACTAGCAACACTAGGTGCCAATCCCAACCATCTGTGGGGTGTGACTTTATAACTGTTCCTGGGTCAGCCCAGTCAAACGACACCTCGGGACCGGCTCCGCCACAGACAGGTATTCCACTGTTCTGGAGTCAGCCTTAACGACACAACTCAAAACCAGAGCTGTAGACTGGGTGGGACCGTTAAACTGTTTCTGCGTCAGTTTAGTAGTCATGACTGCATCCTCCATTAAACAACCAACAAACCCTCTGTTTCGGAGTCAGTCGCTAGTCGCCGAAAACAAAATCCTCAGTCTAGTGAGATCACGTCGGGGACGGCCCCGTAGAGGGATGCGGCCGCCGTCACATCAGCACTGGACCGACCTCCTACGCCGGGGTGTGTGTGTGAGTGCGTGGGGTGTGTGTGTGAGTGCGTGGGGTGTGTGTGTGAGTGTGTGGAGTGTGTGCTGTGAGTGTCTCTCAGACTGCTAGAGGACACTAGGCTACTGCTGCTGCCACCGCTGCTGTTTCCTCCGCCATCACCACCGTTGACGGGCGCCAGCGAGCCAGAGGAGGGCGCCCCAGATTGGTCCAGGAACAGCTGGGACGAGGAAGAGGTGGTGTAGGGACGGAAGTGGTTGAGGAGGAGCTCGTGGTCGTCTGAGGCCGAGGCGGCGGCGGCGGCGGCCATCACCATGTTGTAATGCTTCAGAGGAGGACAAACAGGTACATTCACTTATATTCATCTTGTTACCAAACCCAAGTTCTGGGGACATCTTTAGAGGCTATATAGAGTGTTGACTTCAGGAGGCCTACAGGGGGGGGTTCCATCTAAAACATACCTGATGGTTGTCCCCTTGTAGAAAGGAGAAGAAATTCAGATCTGTGAATAAAACAATGGACCAAACACAACATACGGTCATTCATTTTATTCACAATGAACCATGATCAGTACAGGTTCAACTGACTCAGACAAGTTAGTGTTTACTGTAAACAGGGACATACTGGTCTCCACAGACCCTGAGGAGACTCCTGAAGAAATGTGTCCAGGCAGTGTGTTGTACTAGGTTGGTGTGTGTGTGATTGTGTATGCGTGTGTGTGTGGTTGTGTATGTGTGTGTGTGTGGTTGTGTATGTGTGGTTGTGTAAGTGTGGTATTGTGTGTGTGTGGTTGTATATTTGTGGTTGTGTATGTGTATGTGTGTTACCTGTGAGCTGGTTTGGGGCGTGGTAATGTGTATGGTTGTGTGTGGTAATGTGTGTGGTTGTGTATGCGTGTGTTACCTGTGAGCTGGGTTGGGGCGTGGTAGTGTGTTACCTGTGAGCTGGGTTGGGGCGTGGTAGTGTGTTACCTGTGAGCTGGGTTGGGGCGTGGTAGTGTGTATGTTACCTGTGAGCTGGGTTGGGGCGTGGTAGTGTGTTACCTGTGAGCTGGGTTGGGGCGTGGTAGTAGGGACGGTAGTGTGTTACCTGTGAGCTGGGTTGGGGCGTGGTAGTAGGGACGGTAGTGTGTTACCTGTGAGCTGGGTTGGGGCGTGGTAGTAGGGACGGTAGTGTGTTACCTGTGAGCTGGGTTGGGGCGTGGTAGTGTGTTACCTGTGAGCTGGGTTGGGATGTGGTAGTGTGTTACCTGTGAGCTGGGTTGGGGCGTGGTAGTGTGTTACCTGTGAGCTGGGTTGGGGCGTGGTAGTGTGTATGTTACCTGTGAGCTGGGTTGGGGCGTGGTAGTGTGTTACCTGTGAGCTGGGTTGGGGCGTGGTAGTGTGTGTGTTACCTGTGAGCTGGGATGGGGCGTGGTAGTGTGTTACCTGTGAGCTGGGTTGGGGCGTGGTAGTGTGTTACCTGTGAGCTGGGTTGGGGCGTGGTAGTGTGTGTGTTACCTGTGAGCTGGGTTGGGGCGTGGTAGTGTGTGTGTTACCTGTGAGCTGGGATGGGGCGTGGTAGTGTGTTACCTGTGAGCTGGGTTGGGGCGTGGTAGTATGTTACCTGTGAGCTGGGTTGGGGCGTGGTAGTGTGTTACCTGTGAGCTGGGTTGGGGCGTGGTAGTGTGTTACCTGTGAGCTGGGTTGGGGCGTGGTAGTGTGTGTGTTACCTGTGAGCTGGGATGGGGCGTGATGGTGTGTTACCTGTGAGCTGGGTTGGGGCGTGGTAGTATGTTACCTGTGAGCTGGGTTGGGGCGTGGTAGTATGTTACCTGTGAGCTGGGTTGGGGCGTGGTAGTGTGTATGTTACCTGTGATCTGGGTTGGGGCGTGGTAGTGTGTTACCTGTGAGCTGGGTTGGGGCGTGGTAGTGTGTTACCTGTGAGCTGGGTTGGGGCGTGGTAGTGTGTTACCTGTGAGCTGGGTTGGGGCGTGGTAGTGTGTGTGTTACCTGTGAGCTGGGATGGGGCGTGATAGTGTGTTACCTGTGAGCTGGGTTGGGGCGTGGTAGTGTGTTACCTGTGAGCTGGGTTGGGGCGTGGTAGTGTGTGTGTTACCTGTGAGCTGGGATGGGGCGTGATAGTGTGTTACCTGTGAGCTGGGTTGGGGCGTGGTAGTGTGTTACCTGTGAGCTGGGTTGGGGCGTGGTAGTGTGTGTGTTACCTGTGAGCTGGGTTGGGGCGTGGTAGTGTGTTACCTGTGAGCTGGGTTGGGGCGTGGTAGTGTGTTACCTGTGAGCTGGGTTGGGGCGTGGTAGTGTGTGTGTTACCTGTGAGCTGGGTTGGGGCGTGATAGTGTGTTACCTGTGAGCTGGGTTGGGGCGTGGTAGTATGTTACCTGTGAGCTGGGTTGGGGCGTGGTAGTGTGTTACCTGTGAGCTGGGTTGGGGCGTGGTAGTATGTTACCTGTGAGCTGGGTTGGGGCGTGGTAGTGTGTTACCTGTGAGCTGGGTTGGGGCGTGGTAGTATGTTACCTGTGAGCTGGGTTGGGGCGTGGTAGTGTGTTACCTGTGAGCTGGGTTGGGGCGTGGTAGTAGGGACGGTAGTCCTGGATGAGGGGAGGTACAGGGGGGATGTAGCTGGTGTCCACAGACGGCATGCTGGGGGTCCGGCTCACTGGGGACACCTGGTGGTGCAGGTTCAACACTCTGCAAACAAACACACACACACAGCACAGAAAGAGAGACAGACAGAGAGAATATTAACACACACAGAGGTGAGTGAGAGGTGTGTGAGAGGTGCGAGAGATGAGAGAGGGGTGAGAGGTGCGAAATGGGTATGAGGGATGAGAGGGGAGGGAGGGGAGAGAGGGGCGGGAGGGGAAGGAGAGGTGAAAGGGGTGAGGGAGGCGAGAGGGGCGAGGGGGGTGAGATTGGTGTGAGGTGTATTGGTGGAGGTGGGCCTCACCCCTTGTTGACGATGGGAGGCGAGGTGGGGGACAGAGAGGGGCAGGGCCTCTTGAGGGGCGGTTGGTCATCATCGTCGTCCTCTGAGGAGCTGTCCAGGGTCAGGTCGATCACCTCCACCTTCATCCTACTACTGCCCCCGTTGTGGGACGACGAGCTCCTCTGTTCCCCTACCGCCGACCGGTGCAAGCCTGGGGGAGAGAGACACGGGAAACAATCAAATCAATATAGCTAGCCTATTTTGCTGTGATTTACACACCCCAGCCTAGAGCAAGTGGCAACACAGTGGAATAGTCATGAGACATATAGCGTAATGATAACAAGCCAGAATAATATCATCTAACACAACGAGAGACACTGGGTTTGCAGCCTGTTGTTCCAGCACTGTTCTAACACACATTCTGATACAGATCAAGGTCCAACGAACAGAGTAGTGGAATCAGGTATGTTAAAAGCTGCAGGGCTGGACCAAAAGCCTGCCCTTACACACCGCCTCTCTCACCTTCCAGTCCGTTGCTGTAGGAGGCTGACGAGACCTCCTGTACTTCCTTCTTTGTCCTCATGGGGGCCCAGTAGCCATCCTCCTTAAACTGGATCTCATCACAGTCTACACAGCTGTTCAGGATCTCCATAAACAACCTGGACAAGACAGACACACAGAAACAACAGTGTGAAGGTATACTGTACATGCAATGTCTTCACGTTGTGTTGCGGTCATTGTGTGTACGGTGTTATTCACGTTGTGTTACAGTCATTGTGTGTACAGTGTTATTCACGTTGTTTACTTGGTGTGTGTAAATACATCTATACACTACAGATTGTATAAAATAGAAAAGACCATCTGAATCTCTCCTGTAGGAATGAATAGAGTGGACTTGTATACAGTATAACTGAATAGAGTGGACTTGTATACAGTATAACTGAATAGAGTGGACTTGTATACAGTATAACTGAATAGAGTGGACTTGTATACAGTATAACTGAATAGAGTGGACTTGTATACAGTATAACTGAATAGAGTGGACTTGTATACAGTATAACTGAATAGAGTGGACCTGTATACAGTATAACTGAATAGAGTGGACTTGTATACAGTATAACTGAATAGAGTGGACCTGTATACAGTATAACTGAATAGAGTGGACTTGTATACAGTATAACTGAATAGAGTGGACTTGTATACAGTATAACTGAATAGAGTGGACTTGTATACAGTATAACTGAATAGAGTGGACCTGTATACAGTATAACTGAATAGAGTGGACTTGTATACAGTATAACTGAATAGAGTGGACCTGTATACAGTATAACTGAATAGAGTGGACCTGTATACAGTATAACTGAATAGAGTGGACTTGTATACAGTATAACTGAATAGAGTGGACCTGTATACAGTATAACTGAATAGAGTGGACCTGTATACAGTATAACTGAATAGAGTGGACCTGTATACAGTATAACTGAGAAGGTTGTTTTTGTACATACTGTTGGTCAACTAGCGGAATCCCGTCCTATGGTTGGATGTGACTATCTGGATTCAATACCATTTCATGTTTGAAGAACACAACCACAGACCGTTCAACTCAACAACCCCCCAGCTAAGCACAAATTCATGCTGCTAATCAACTATTCTCAACTTCCTGATTATTTTGATCACTGCTCACCCAAAATGTCACCCTATGGGTGAATATTGAATTTGTGCAGAAAAATAAGTTGGTTGCAACTGGAGCCATGTAAAGACTTGTTGGGCTACACATTTTAAACCCATCAGGTCTGATGTGACCATTAAAGTCTGAAACTGGGCACAGAAAATAAAGAAACTAAACCCAGAGGAATATACAGTGGCCAGTGGCACGTTCCCAGATGATGTGCTTCTTTCCAGCCTGAAATTAAGAAAATCTGCACAAAATTGTAGGGGCAGACTCCGCCGCAAGTTTCTGTGATACGGTATAATAACATAGATGTATACAGTATACAACAGTGCCTTCAGAAAGTATTCATACCCCTTGACTTATTCCACATTTTGTTATGTTACAGCCTGAATTCAAAATGGATTAAATAGATACCCCCCCTCACCCATACACACACACACACACACACACAATACCCCATAATGACATCACAATACCCCATAATGACATCATAACACCCCATAATGACATCACAACACCCCATAATGACATCACAACACCCCATAATAACATCATAACACCCCATAATGACATCACAACACCCCATAATGACATCACAACACCCCATAATGACAAAGTGAAAACATGTTTTTAGACATTTTTGCACATTTTTTGAAAATGAAATACAGAAATATCTCACTTACATAAGTATTCACACCCCTGAGTCAATACTTTGCAGGAGCTCCTTTGGCAGTGATTACAGTAGAGTGTTTCTGGGTAAGTCTCTGAGATTTCCACACCTGGATTATGCAACATTTTTCCATTATTCCTTTCAAAATTCTTCAAGCTCTGTCAATTGGTTTTTAATCATTGCTTGACAACCATTTTCAGGACTTGCCATAGATTTTCAAGTAGATTTAAGTCAAAACTGTAACTAGGCCACTCATGAACATTCACTGTCTTCTTGTTAAGCAACTCCAGTGTAGATTTGGCCTTGTGTTTTTGTCCTACTGAAATGTGAATTCATCTCTGGTGGAAAGCAGACAACCTGGTTTTCCTCTAGGATTGTTCCTGTGTTTAGCTCCATTCAGTTTATTTTTTATCCCGAAATACTCCCCCAGTCCTTAACGATTACAAGCATACCCATAACATGATGCAACCACCACTATGCTTGAAAATATGGAGAGTGGTACTCAGTAATGTGTTGTATTGAATTTGCCCCAAACATAAAACTTTGTATTCAGGACAAAAATATAATTGCTTTGCAACATTGTTTGTATTATTACTTTAGTCCCGTGTTGCAAACAGAATATTTTTATTCTGTACAGACTTCCTTCATTTCACTGTCATTTAGGTTAGTATTGTTGCGTACCTACAATGTTGTTTTCTCCAATCACAGCCATTCAACTCTGTAACTGTTTTATAGTCACCATTGGTCTCATGGTGAAATCCGTGAGCTGTTTCCTTCCTCTCCGGCAACTGAGTTAGGAAGGACACCTGTATCTCTGTAGTGACTGGGTGTATTGATACACCATCCAAAGTGTAATTACTAACTTTCCCATGCTCAAAGGGATATTCAATGTCTGCTTTTTTATTTTATTTATTTTTTACCAATCTACCTATAGGTGTCCTTTTTTGCAAGGCATTGGAAAACCTCTCTAGTCTTTGTGGTTGAATCTGTATTTGAAATTCACTGCTCGACTGAGGGACCTTACAGATAATTGTATGTGTGGTGTACAGAGATGAGGTAGTCATTCATGTTAAACACTATTATTGAGTCCACGCAACTTATTATGTGACTTGTTCAGAACATTTTTACTCCTGAACTTATTTAGGCTTGCCATGACCAAGGGGTTTGAATACTCACTGACTCAAGACATTTCAGCTTTTAATTTTTTATTAATTACTACAAATTTCAAAAAACATACTTCCACTTTGACATTATGGAGTATTGTGTGTAGACCAGAGACAATTAAAAAAATAATGTAAATCCATTTAAATTCAGGCTGTAACACAACAACATGTGGAATAAGTGAAGGGGCTTGAATCCTTTCTGAAAGGCCCGTAGGACCACTATGTTCTGTATTAAATAGAGACACTAAGAGCTGGTACAGGCTTGTGGGTCTCACCCGTCAATGATGAGATGTTCGTAGGGGGCTTTCTTATCACAGACGGGACAAACCCAGGTGGGTTTCTTCTCATTCATCTGGATGTACAGCGTAGCGTCAAAACACTGCAGGTGGGAACAGCTCAGTGCCCGGCACGGGATCATCAGACGCATCTTCCCCAGCTGCACACACACACACACACACACACCCACCACAGACACACACACACACACACACACACACCACAGACACACACACACACACGGTAGTTAAACGGTGATAGGGGTATTGAGACAAGTCGGGACACACACAGTAAAGCACAGTAATAGGGGTATTAACACAGAGTGTGTGTGTTTACCGGACAGAGCAGCGACACACGCAGGCTGGTGGTGGCGATTTCACTGTCTGGATCTGCGGTTAGCTTCTCTTTGACTGCAGGGGGACAGAGAACAGCATGAAGAAGAAGCAGCAATCATGACCACCTATACAAGACCTGCACAAGCCTCTACAGTACATGAACACTTCACATGGAATATAGTACAGAGCGCCATGACAATACAGAACGAGACGCCTGGTTTCAACAGGCCAGAACTAAACATGTAGCTAGATACACGTGTGTCATGGACCCGTCCAGCCAGATCCATACATTTAACCTAGCATGCTAACAGTGCTAACAGTGTAAACAGTGTGTCGTCCTGGCAACCCTTACTGAGTGCTCTGGAATGGTCTGGGTTCCTGATGCCTTTGGACCGTAGTCTCTGCAACAGTACTGTGGACGACTGCTGCTTGACCAGGTACACCGCCATAGAGTAGCTCTGAAAACACAGAAGGTGCTGTAGGGTTGTTAAAATCACTCTCTTTTTCATCCGGATCACTGCACTTTTATTCATGTGTTTTTGCCCCACTGTTCTTACCAAACCAAAACATTATTTATACAGAGCATTTCTTACAGGAGTAAAGTCTAAGTGCTTAAAGCATCAAATAAATTGGCCTCCCGAGTGGCGCAGACGTCTAAAGACATCTGTATCGCAGTGCTTGAGGCACCACTATAGACCCGGGTTCGATCCCGGGCCGTCCACGACCGGGAGACCCATGAGGCGGTGCACAATTGGCCCAGGTTAGGGGAGGGTTTGGCCGGCCGGCATGTCCTTGTCCCATCGCGCTCTAGCGACTCCTGTGGCGGGCCGGGGGGAGTGCACACTGACACAGTCGCCAGGTGCACGGTGTTTCCTCCGACACATCGGTGCGGCTGGCTTCCGGGGTAAGCGAACAATGTGTCAAGAAGCAGTGCGGCTAGGCGGGGTCGTGTTTCGGAGGACGCGTGGCTCTCGACCTTTCACCTCTCCCGAGTCCGTATGGGAGTTGCAACGATGGGACAAGACTAACTACCAATTGGATACCAGGAATTTGGGTAGAAAAGGGGGCAATAATAAACAAATAAAAACATTTAAAACATTAAATAAAATAAAAATATATAAAAATACAACAACAAAAAAATAATAAAAAGGTCAGAAAGAAACTAAATGTTTTCTAGAAATGTTTACAATTAAGATAGACAACAATCAAATTAAGAGAATTTTAAATGTATCATCTTATCATATCTTACCCTTCCAACCTCTGAGGTCCAAGACACCACGATGGTGTTGGGGACTGTGGTGGATAGTCTGACCACTGAGGTAATGTTGATGGGCCGGCTGGGGCGCTTCGGCTCCACACCGTTTTTCGTTGGAGGAAGATAACCCTGAGAGGGGGGGAGAGACGGATAGAGAGAGGGAGGGAGAGAGAAGGGAGAGAGACAGGTGGAGAGAGAGAGAGGGAGGGAGGGAGAAAGGGAGGGAGAGGGGGGAGAAAGAGAGGGGGAAAAGTCACACCACATCTCAATTAAATGTTTATTGTAATTGAAGGTATGGTTTGTGTGTAACTAGCAGTACTGTACAGTGTGTAACTAGCAGTAACTAACAGTACTGCACAGTGTGTAACTAGCAGTAACTAACAGTAACAGTACTGTACAGTGTGTAACTAACAGTACTGTACAGTGTGTAACTAACAGTACTGTACAGTGTGAACTAACAGTAACTAACAGTAACTAACAGTACTGTACAGTGTGTAACTAGCAGTAACTAACAGTAACCAACAGTAACTAACAGTAACTAACAGTAACTAACAGTACTGTACAGTGTGAACTAGCAGTAACTAACAGTACTGTACAGTGTGAACTAGCAGTAACTAACAGTACTGTACAGTGTGTAACTAGCAGTAACTAACAGTACTGTACAGTGTAACTAGCAGTACTGTACAGTGTGTAACTAGCAGTAACTAACAGTAACTAACAGTACTGTACAGTGTGTAACTAGCAGTACTGTACAGTGTGTAACTAACAGTACTGTACAGTGTGTAACTAGCAGTAACTAACAGTAACTAACAGTACTGTACAGTGTGTAACTAGCAGTACTGTACAGTGTGTAACTAACAGTACTGTACAGTGTGTAACTAGCAGTACTATACAGTGTGTAACTAGCAGTACTGCACATTGTGTAACTAACAGTACTGTACAGTGTGTAACTAGCAGTACTGTACAGTGTGTAACTAACAGTACTGTACAGTGTGTAACTAGCAGTACTATACAGTGTGTAACTAGCAGTACTGCACATTGTGTAACTAACAGTACTGTACAGTGTGTAACTAGCAGTACTGTCAGTGTGTAACTAGCAGTACTGTACAGTGTGTAACTAGCAGTACTGCACAGTGTGTAACTAACAGTACTGCACAGTGTGTAAAAAACAGTACTGTACAGTGTGTAACTAACAGTACTGCACAGTGTGTAACTAACAGTACTGCACAGTGTGTAACTAACAGTACTGCACAGTGTGTAACTAACAGTACTGTACAGTGTGTAACTAGCAGTAACTAACAGTAACTATCAGTACTGTACAGTGTGTAAATTACAGTAACTAGCAGTACTGTACAGTGTGTAACTAGCAGTACTGTACAGTGTGTAACTAACAGTACTGTACAGTGTGTAACTAACAGTACTGTACAATGTGTAACTAACAGTACTGTACAGTGTGTAACTAACAGTACTGTACAGTGTGTAACTAACAGTACTGTACAGTGTGTAACTAGCAGTAACTAACAGTAACTATCAGTACTGTACAGTGTGTAACTAACAGTAACTAGCAGTACTGTACAGTGTGTAACTAGCAGTACTGTACAGTGTGTAACTAACAGTAACTAGCAGTACTGTACAGTGTGTAACTAGCAGTACTGTACAGTGTGTGGAGTTGTGTTTCTTACCGGGAGGTTGCATGGCTTCCCGTTCACCTTCACACACAGATTGGGCGGAAAGTGGTCTTCCTGAGGACAACTCGTCTCAGAGAGACAAAACCTGTGCGTGCGACACACACACACACACACACACACACACACACACACACACACACACACACACACACACACCATAATGGGCATATTGCAATGAAGAATGGCCACTAGATTATGGCCAGCTGATCTCTCCGTAAACCATCAATACGTGCGAAATTCACCTGCACAGCTCATCTCAATTGCATCCAGCATTGGCCACCCCCTAAGACAGATGTCAGGGTTATGTTTCCACCCCCTAAGACAGATGTCAGGGTTATGTTTCCACCCCCTAAGACAGATGTCAGGGTTATGTTTCCACCCCCTAAGACAGATGTCAGGGTTATGTTTCCACCCCCTAAGACAGATGTCAGGGTTAGGTTCCCACCCCCTAAGACAGATGTCAGGGTTATGTTTCTACCCCCTAAGACAGATGTCAGGGTTATGTTTCCACCCCCTAAGACAGATGTCAGGGTTATGTTTCCACCCCCTAAGACAGATGTCAGGGTTATGTTTCCACCCCCTAAGACAGATGTCAGGGTTATGTTTCCACCCCCTAAGACAGATGTCAGGGTTATGTTTCCACCCCCTAAGACAGATGTCAGGGTTATGTTTCCACCCCCTAAGACAGATGTCAGGGTTATGTTTCCACCCCCTAAGACAGATGTCAGGGTTATGTTTCCACCCCCTAAGACAGATGTCAGGGTTATGTTTCCACCCCCTAAGACAGATGTCAGGGTTATGTTTCCACCCCCTAAGACAGATGTCAGGGTTATGTTTCCACCCCCTAAGACAGATGTCAGGGTTATGTTTCCACCCCCTAAGACAGATGTCAGGGTTATGTTTCCACCCCCTAAGACAGATGTCAGGGTTATGTTTCCACCCCCTAAGACAGATGTCAGGGTTATGTTTCCACCCCCTAAGACAGATGTCAGGGTTATGTTTCCACCCCCTAAGACAGATGTCAGGGTTATGTTTCCACCCCCTAAGACAGATGTCAGGGTTATGTTTCCACCCCCTAAGACAGATGTCAGGGTTATGTTTCCACCCCCTAAGACAGATGTCAGAGTTATGTTTCCACCCCCTAAGACAGATGTCAGAGTTATGTTTCCACCCCCTAAGACAGATGTCAGGGTTATGTTTCCACCCCCTAAGACAGATGTCAGGGTTATGTTTCCACCCCCTAAGACAGATGTCAGGGTTATGTTTCCACCCCCTAAGACAGATGTCAGAGTTATGTTTCCACCCCCTAACCACCCCCTAATACAGATGTCAGGGTTATGTTTCCATCCCCTAAGACAGATGTCAGAGTTATGTTCCCACCCCCTAAACAGATGTCAGGGTTATGTTTCCACCCCCTAAGACAGATGTCAGGGTTATGTTTCCACCCCCTAAGACAGATGTCAGGGTTATGTTCCCACCCCCTAAGACAGATGTCAGGGTTATGTTTCCACCCCCTAAGACAGATGTCAGGGTTATGTTTCCACCCCCTAAGACAGATGTCAGGGTTATGTTTCCACCCCCTAAGACAGATGTCAGGGTTATGTTTCCACCCCCTAAGACAGATGTCAGGGTTATGTTTCCATCCTCATTGCAACCAACATTTTTCAAAATAATTTCGCCTTCTGGTGGGAATTATCTTCGGAACATTTTAGTACAGCAATTTTACCTGACAATATTTTTTTCTCCCCAATTTCGTGGTATCCAATTGGTAGTTAGTCTCGTCTCATCCAGAATCTCACCCAGAATCTCTAGTGGCACAGCTAGCACTGAGATGCAGAGCCTTAGACCACAGCTAGCACTGAGATGCAGAGCCTTAGACCACAGCTAACACTGAGATGCAGAGCCTTAGACCACAGCTAGCACTGAGGTGCAGAGCCTTAGACCACAGCTAGCACTGAGATGCAGAGCCTTAGACCACAGCTAACACTGAGATGCAGAGCCTTAGACCACAGCTAGCACTGAGACGCAGAGCCTTAGACCACAGCTAGCACTGAGGTGCAGAGCCTTAGACCACAGCTAGCACTGAGATGCAGAACCTTAGACCACAGCTAGCACTGAGATGCAGAGCCTTAGACCACAGCTAGCACTGAGGTGCAGAGCCTTAGACCACAGCTAGCACTGAGGTGCAGAGCCTTAGACCACAGCTAGCACTGAGATGCAGAGCCTTAGACCACAGCTAACACTGAGGTGCAGAGCCTTAGACCACAACTAACACTGAGGTGCAGAGCCTTAGACCACAGCTAGCACTGAGATGCAGAGCCTTAGACCACAGCTAACACTGAGATGCAGAGCCTTAGACCACAGCTAACACTGAGATGCAGAGCCTTAGACCACAGCTAACACTGAGATGCAGAGCCTTAGACCACAGCTAACACTGAGATGCAGAGCCTTAGACCACAGCTAACACTGAGGTGCAGAACCTTAGACCACAGCTAACACTGAGGTGCAGAGCCTTAGACCACAGCTAGCACTGAGATGCAGAACCTTAGACCACAGCTAGCACTGAGATGCAGAGCCTTAGACCACAGCTAGCACTGAGATGCAGAGCCTTAGACCACAGCTAGCACTGAGATGCAGAGCCTTAGACCACAGCTAGCACTGAGGTGCAGAGCCTTAGACCACAGCTAGCACTGAGATGCAGAGCCTTAGACCACAGCTAACACTGAGGTGCAGAGCCTTAGACCACAGCTAGCACTGAGGTGCAGAGCCTTAGACCACAGCTAGCACTGAGATGCAGAGCCTTAGACCACAGCTAACACTGAGATGCAGAGCCTTAGACCACAGCTAGCACTGAGATGCAGAGCCTTAGACCACAGCTAGCACTGAGACGCAGAGCCTCAGACCACAGCTAACACTGAGGTGCAGAGCCTTAGACCACAGCTAGCACTGAGATGCAGAGCCTTAGACCACAGCTAACACTGAGATGCAGAGCCTCAGACCACAGCTAGCACTGAGATGTAGAGCCTTAGACCACAGCTAGCACTGAGATGCAGAGCCTTAGACCACAGCTAGCACTGAGATGCAGAGCCTTAGACCACAGCTAACACTGAGATGCAGAGCCTTAGACCACAGCTAGCACTGAGATGCAGAACCTTAGACCACAGCTAACACTGAGATGCAGAGCCTTAGACCACAGCTAACACTGAGATGCAGAACCTTAGACCACAGCTAACACTGAGATGCAGAGCCTTAGACCACAGCTAGCACTGAGATGCAGAGCCTTAGACCACAGCTAGCACTGAGATGCAGAGCCTTAGACCACAGCTAACACTGAGGTGCAGAGCCTTAGACCACAGCTAACACTGAGATGCAGAGCCTTAGACCACAGCTAGCACTGAGATGCAGAGCCTTAGACCACTGCACCAGTCAGGAGGGCAATTGATCAATTTGACAATCATTCCGTACAACTGAAATAAGGTATTTCATCTCCTTGTTAACCACGGAAAATCTACTATGGCAATGTAGCCTAGCCTACATGTTGTTTGCATGGAAACTTCCTGGTGTAGGATAAAAAAAATTAAAAAAATTCTAATCAAGAGGTACGAGGGGAAAATGATTGAACTGTAGGCTACATAACATTTGAAAGTAAATTGCGATTATATTGTATTTTGAATATCATATTCTAATAAAGTTTAAAAGTTGAACCAAATGAGGTTATAAACATGGTTTTGTTGTGTTCGTGGTTGGGCTGGTAGTTTATAGTAACGTGTTTATGTTGTGTGGTTATAAACATGGTTGTGTTGTGTTCGTGGTTGGGCTGGTAGTTTATAGTAACATGGTTGTGTTGTGTTCGTGGTTGGGCTGGTAGTTTATAGTAACGTGTTTATGTTGTGTGGTTATAAACATGGTTGTGTTGTGTTCGTGGTTGGGCTGGTAGTTTATAGTAACATGTTTATGTTGTGTGGTTATAAACATGGTTGTGTTCGTGGTTGGGCTGGTGGTTTATAGTAACATGGTTTTGTTGTGTTCGTGGTGGGGCTGGTAGTTTATAGTAACGTGTTTATGTTGTGTGGTTATAAACATGGTTGTGTTGTGTTCGTGGTTGGGCTGGTAGTTTATAGTAACATGGTTGTGTTGTGTTCGTGGTGGGGCTGGTAGTTTATAGTAACGTGTTTATGTTGTGTGGTTATAAACATGGTTGTGTTGTGTTCGTGGTTGGGCTGGTAGTTTATAGTAACATGTTTATGTTGTGTGGTTATAAACATGGTTGTGTTCGTGGTTGGGCTGGTAGTTTATAGTAACATGGTTGTGTTGTGTTCGTGGTTGGGCTGGTAGTTTATAGTAACGTGTTTATGTTGTGTGGTTATAAACATGGTTGTGTTCGTGGTTGGGCTGGTAGTTTATAGTAACGTGTTTATGTTGTGTGGTTATAAACATGGTTGTGTTGTGTTTGTGGTTGGGCTGGTAGTTTATAGTAACGTGTTTATGTTGTGTGGTTATAAACATGGTTGTGTTGTGTTCGTGGTTGGGCTGGTAGTTTATAGTAACATGGTTGTGTTGTGTTCGTGGTTGGGCTGGTAGTTTATAGTAACGTGTTTATGTTGTGTGGTTATAAACATGGTTTTGTTGTGTTCGTGGTTGGGCTGGTGGTTTATAGTAACATGGTTGTGTTGTGTTCGTGGTTGGGCTGGTAGTTTATAGTAACGTGTTTATGTTGTGTGGTTATAAACATGGTTTTGTTGTGTTCGTGGTTGGGCTGGTGGTTTATAGTAACATGGTTTTGTTGTGTTCGTGGTGGGGCTGGTAGTTTATAGTAACGTGTTTATGTTGTGTGGTTATAAACATGTTTATGTTGTGTTCGTGGTTGGGCTGGTAGCCTGTTGTACTGAAAGACTATGTCTGAATTGGAAAGAAATGTGGAGGGTCACTTCCTATTGTTTGGAAGTCGATATCGTAACCATAGAAACAGATACAAAGTGCTTTGTTTTATAATGATATTTAAATTGCGCTTCACACAGTTGCTGTAATCCATATCACTTTCATTTACACCGTGGTAATTCATTAACGCTTAGTCTTCAGTGGCCTAACTTTATTTTCACAGAAGATATATAAATCATTTGGCTTAGTAATTGTCTGTAATTAAAATGTGTTGTTGTCTAAATCATTGTATTTGACATTTACAGTCTAATCATTATATTTCAGTTGTAGGCTGTGTCATATTCTTTAATTCATGTTTTTCACATTTCCATTTTGTGGTTCGTGATAGGATGTTATGTCATTTGGGTGGGAGTCTGTCTAGTATAAATCATGGTAACAGTCACTTCCTCTGTCTAGTATAAAGCATGGTAACATCTATATCCTCTGTCTAGTATAAAGCATGGTAACATCTATATCCTCTGTCTAGTATAAAGCATGGTAACATCTATATCCTCTGTCTAGTATAAAGCATGGTAACATCTATATCCTCTGTCTAGTATAAAGCATGGTAACAGTCATATCCTCTGTCTAGGATAAAGCATGGTAACAGCTATATCCTCTGTCTAGTATAAATCATGGTAACAGTCACTTCCTCTGTCTAGTATAAATCATGGTAACAGTCACTTCCTCTTTCTAGTATAAAGCATGGTAACAGTCACTTCCTCTGTCTAGTATAAATCATGGTAACAGCCACTTCCTCTGTCTAGTATAAATCATGGTAACAGTCACTTCCTCTGTCTAGTATAAATCATGGTAACAGTCACTTCCTCTGTCTAGTATAAAGCATGGTAACAGCCACTTCCTCTGTCTAGTATAAATCATGGTAACAGTCACTTCCTCTGTCTAGTATAAATCATGGTAAAAGTCACTTCCTCTGTCTAGGATAAAGCATGGTAACAGCTATATCCTCTGTCTAGTATAAATCATGGTAACAGTCACTTCCTCTGTCTAGTATAAAGCATGGTAACAGTCACTTCCTCTGTCTAGTATAAATCATGGTAACAGCCACTTCCTCTGTCTAGTATAAATCATGGTAACAGTCACTTCCTCTGTCTAGTATAAATCATGGCAACAGTCACTTCCTCTGTCTAGTATAAAGCATGGTAACAGCCACTTCCTCTGTCTAGTATAAATCATGGTAACAGTCACTTCCTCTGTCTAGTATAAATCATGGTAACAGTCACTTCCTCTGTCTAGTATAAAGCATGGTAACAGCCACTTCCTCTGTCTAGTATAAAGCATGGTAACAGTCACTTCCTCTGTCTAGTATAAATCATGGTAACAGTCATTTCCTCTGTCTAGTATAAATCATGATAACAGTCACTTCCTCTGTCTAGTATAAATCATGGTAACAGTAATTTCCTCTGTCTAGTATAAATCATGGTAACAGTCATTTCCTCTGTCTAGTATAAATCATGGTAACAGTCATTTCCTCTGTCTAGTATAAATCATGGTAACAGCCATTTCCTCTGTCTAGTATAAATCATGGTAACAGTCACTTCCTCTGTCTAGTATAAATCATGGTAACAGTCACTTCCTCTGTCTAGTATAAATAATGGTAACAGTCATTTCCTCTGTCTAGTATAAATCATGGTAACAGCCATTTCCTCTGTCTAGTATAAATCATGGTAACAGTCACTTCCTCTGTCTAGTATAAATAATGGTAACAGTCACTTCCTCTGTCTAGTATAAATAATGGTAACAGTCATTTCCTCTGTCTAGTATAAATCATGGTAACAGCCATTTCCTCTGTCTAGTATAAATCATGGTAACAGTCACTTCCTCTGTCTAGTATAAATCATGGTAACAGTCACTTCCTCTGTCTAGTATAAATAATGGTAACAGTCATTTCCTCTGTCTAGTATAAATCATGGTAACAGCCATTTCCTCTGTCTAGTATAAATCATGGTAACAGTCACTTCCTCTGTCTAGTATCTAGCTGGCTTGACATGGTAACATGTATTGATCTGGACCTACATAGTGGTTGTAGTATAGTGGGAGGATATATATTAATCAGGACCTACATAGTGGTTGTAGTATAGTGGGAGGATATATATTAATCAGGACCTACATAGTGGTTGTAGTATAGTGGGAGGATATATATTGATCAGGACCTACATAGTGGTTGTAGTATAGTGGGAGGATATATATTGATCAGGACCTACATAGTGGTTGTAGTATAGTGGGAGGATATATATTGATCAGGACCTACATAGTGGTTGTAGTATAGTGGGAGGATATATATTGATCAGGACCTACATAGTGGTTGTAGTATAGTGGGAGGATATATATTGATCAGTATATATATTGATCAGGACCTACATAGTGGTTGTAGTATAGTGGGAGGATATATATTGATCTGGACCTACATAGTGGTTGTAGTATAGTGGGAGGATATATATTGATCAGGACCTACATAGTGGTTGTAGTATAGTGGGAGGATATATATTGATCAGGACCTACATAGTGGTTGTAGTATAGTGGGAGGATATATATTGATCAGGACCTACATAGTGGTTGTAGTATAGTGGGAGGATATATATTGATCAGGACCTACATAGTGGTTAATAGAATCCTACTAGAAGTAGAACAATGAGTTCTATCAACTGACCGTAATTGAACTTGTACTGTGAAGTCACATTTGGTCCCCGAGATGTCCCTGAAAAACACAGATGGACATTAAAGGGTTAGTAGGGTACATGGTAGGGTAGAGGGTAGGTAGGGTACGTTGGTAAGGTAGAGGGTAGGTAGGGTACGTTGGTAAGGTAGAGGGTAGGTAGGGTACATGGTAGGGTAGAGGGTTGGTAGGGTACATGGTGGGGTAGAGGGTTGGTAGTGTAGAGGGTTGGTAGGGTACATGGTGGGGTAGAGGGTTGGTAGGGTACATTGGTAATATAAAGTATGTTGGTAGGGTAGAGGGTTGGTAGGGTACATGGTAGGGTAGAGGGTTGGTAGGGTACATGGTGGGGTAGAGGGTTGGTAGGGTACATTGGTAGGGTAGAGGGTTGGTAGGGTACATGGTAGTATAGGGTACATGGTAGTAAAGTGTATATGGTAGGGTAGAGGGTAGATAGGGTACGTTGGTAGTATAGGGTACATGGTAGGGTAGAGGGTAGGTAGGGTACGTTGGTAGGGTACATGGTAGGATAGAGGGTGGGTAAGGTACGTTGGTAGGGTATATGGTAAAGTGTATATGGTTGGGTAGAGGGTAGGTAGGGTATGTTGGTAGGGTCCGTGGTAGTATAGGTACATGGTAGGATAGAGGGTAGGTAGGGTCCGTTGGTAGGGTAGAGGGTAGGTAGGGTACGTTGGTAGGGTAGAGGATAGGTCGTGTAGGGGATAGGGTACATGGTAGTATAGGGCACATGGTAGGGTAGAGGGTAGGTAGGGTACATGGTAGGGTAGAGGGTAGGTAGGGTACATGGTAGTATAGAGTACATGGTAGGGTAGAAGGTAGGTAGGGTAGAGGGTAGGTGATAGGGTACATGGTAGTATAGGGTCCATGGTAGGGTAGGTAGGGTACGTTGGTAAGGTAGAGGGTAGGTATGGTAGGTAGGGTACGTTGGTAGGGTAGAGGGTAGGTAGGGTACGTTGGTAGTATAGGGTACATGGTAGGGTAGACGGTAGGTAGGCTACGTTGGTAGGATAGAGGATAGGTAGGGTACGTTGGTAGGGTAGAGGGTAGGCAGGGTACATTGGTAGGGTACATGGTAGGGTAGAGGGTAGGCAGGGTACATTGGTAGGATGCATGGTAGTATAGGGTACATTGTAGGGTAGAGGGTAGGTAGGGTACCTTGATAGGGTACATGGTAGTATAGGGTACATGGCAGGGTAGAGGGTAGGCAGGGTACATGGTAGTATAGGGTACACGGTAGGGTAGAGGGTAGGTAGGGTCCGTTGGTAGGGTACATGGTAGTATAGGATACATGGCAGGGTAGAGTGTAGGCAGGGTACATGGTAGTATAGGGTACACGGTAGGGTAGAGGGTAGGTAGGGTCCGTTGGTAGGGTACATGGTAGTATAGGATACATGGCAGGGTAGAGGGTAGGCAGGGTATGTTGGTAGGGTACATGGTAGAGCAGAGGGTTTGAGTGTCTCTTACATCGAGCTGCTAATCTGTTGGACTTGCTGCGGCGTTAGTGCGAACGCAAAACACGTTTCCTGAAACCGCTGGCTGTTGTCCGATGCTGCAGAAAGAGAGAGAGACAGAGAGAAACACAGAGGGAGAGAGAGAGAGACAGAGAGAAACACAGAGACAGAGAGAGAGAGAGAGACAGAGAGAAACACAGAGGGAGAGAGAGAGTGAGAGACAGAGAGAAACACAGAGGGAGAGAGTGAGAGAACGAGAGAGAGAAACACAGAGGGAGAGAGAGAGAGAACGAGAGAGAGCGAGAGAACGAGAGAGAGAGACAGAGAGAAACACAGAGGGAGAGAGAGAGAGAACGAGAGAGAGCGAGAGAGAGAGCGAGCGAGTGAGAGAGAGAGTGAGAGAGAGAGTGAGACGGAGACAGAGAGCGAGAGAGGAGGTACTGGTTAGTGATAAGTGAGGGGAACTGTAGAGGACAGTGAACAATCAGAAGAACAATCTGGCCTTTATGGCCATGTACTCTTATAACCTCCACCCGGCACAGCCAGAAGAGGACTGGCCACCCCTCAGAGCCTGGTTCTTCTCTAGGTTTCTTCCTAGATTCCTGTCTTTCTAGGGAGTTTTTCCTAGCCACCGTGCTTCTACATCTGCGTGGCTTGCTGCTTGAGGTTTTAGCCTGGGTTTCTGTACAAGCACCTTGTGACATCAGCAGACGTAAAAGGGCTTTTTAAATACATTTGATTGATTGATTGAACAGAGGCTTAGTCCCTTTTCAGTGAGAGGTCTGTTCACTCAACCGATCAGACCATACAGGGTCCTCTACCCACAACAGGGATGGTTGTTCTTCACACCAGTTATCCTCCAGACAGACTTCTCAAAACAAAACTGGCTACCAGGAACGCTCTGAGAAAAGGACGGGTGTGCTATCTTGTCATCGATGCCAGTAGAAATGGGGGCTTCAGCAATACGGAACGTGTAATATAGTCAATTGGTAGGGTGACAGTGCAGTTTGAACCTCGCACGGGCAGAGATCCTAAGAAAAACACAGATCAAAAGACCGTTTTGTCTCGTCGTCATTCACCTCCTCAACAAACTGGGTCCTTGTACAGCCTTGGGCTTGGTGGAGTGGTGTAGTGCAACAGTGGGGCGCTGAAGTGCTGCCTGGGGGGGGGCTTACGGAGTGGGAGAAACAGCCCTGTATGAAGACAGACTGGGGGGGTAGTACGGTCCCAGCCTGTAGTTCAGCTGTAAACCGTCTTTGTGCTGACAGAGTTGTGAGACCGATGATGTCACTGTAGATGACCGCACAAAGGACTTGTCATGTGTGTGTGTCTGGTGTCTGGTGTTTGTGTGTGAGACTGGTGAGTGTGTGTGTGGGTCTCTGGTGAGCGGGTGTGTGTGTGTGTCTGGTGAGCGTGTGTGTGTCTGGTGAGTGTGTGTGTGTGTCTGGTAAGCGTGTGTGTGTGTGTGTGTGTGTCTGGTGAGCGTGTGTATGTGTGTCTGGTGAGCGTGTCTGGTGAGCGTGTGTGTGTGTGTGTGTGTGTGTCTGGTGAGCGTGTGTGTGTGTGTGTTCAGCCCTTCCTAACTGATCCTTGCGGGATGGACCAACAGAACGTCTTGGCCAGAGAGCTGCTCATCTCCTCACATCACAGGAGCTGAAAGCTGCTCATCCAAATCAGAAACATGTGGTTGGTGGGAGCAGCATACACCTGACGATAAGACCTTTTATGTTGAAGGAGGTTGAAATGGATTTACTGTCAAAGGGAGGCTACCTGTCCATTAACGTCCCCTGATGATTTCCAGTGTGATAGAACATGTGTGATCACAATGTTACCCGACTGGACCGGAAGCAACCATATCAAAGACTTCACTGAGTTACACTTCATATAAAGAAATCAGTCAATTGAAATACATTAATTCAGGCTATAATCCATGGATTTGACATGACTGGCAATATCAGATATGAATCTGTTGGTCACAGATACCTTTAAAATAATAATAATAATAATAATGGAAGTAGTTGCGTGGATCAGAACCAGTCAGCATCTGGTGTGACCACCATTTGTCTCTTGCATCGTGACATCTCCTTCGCAGTTGATCAGGCTGCTGATTGTGGCCTGTGGAATGTTGTCCCACTCCTCCTCAATGGCTGTGCGAAGTAGCTGGATATTGTACACGCTGTCGTACACGTGGATACAGAGCATCCCAAAAATGCTCAATGGGTGTCACATCTGGTGAGTATGCAGGCCATGGAAGAACTGGGACATTTTCAGCTTCCAGGAATTGTGTACAGATCCTTGCGACATGGGGCCGTGCATTATCATGCTGAAACGTGAGGTGATGGAGGAGAATGAATAGTACGAAAATGGGCTTCAGGATCTCATCTCGCTATCTCTGTGCATTAAAACGGCTATTGATAAAATGCAATTGTGTTCGTTGTCCGTAGCTCATGCCTGCCCCATACCATAACCACACCATGGGGCACTATGTTCACAAGGTTGACATCAGCAAACCGCTTACCCACACGACGCCATACACGCGGTCTGCGGTTCTGACGTACTGTCAACTTCTCTTAAGAAGTTGGAGGTGGCTTATATTAGAGAAATGAACATTCAATTCTCTGGCAACAGCTCTGGTGAACATTCCTGCAGTCAGCATGCCAAATACAGGCTCCCTCAAAACATGAGACATCTGTGGCATTGTGACACTGCACATTTTAGAGTGGCCTTTTGTCCCCGGGCACAAGGTGCACCTGTGTAATGATCATGCTGTTTAATCAGCTTCTTGATAGGCCACACCTGTCAGGTGGATGGATTATCTTGAAATGCTCACTATTAAACAAATTTGTGCACAACATTAGATAGAAATAAGCTTTTTGAGCGTATGGAACATTTCTGGGATCTTTTATTTCAGCTCATGAAACGTGACCAACACGTTTATATTTTTGTTCAGTGTAGTTACCTGATTGGCTGGACAGGGTAAAGCAGATCGTTCAGGGCCAATCACACGGAAAGGCATCAGGCTGCAACTATACTGACAACAGCTTAACTGGCTTCCTTTTGATTTGACACACACACACACACACACACACACACACACACACACACACACACACACACACACACACACACACACACACACACACACACCCCCACACACACCCCCACACACACACACCCTCACACACACACACCCACCCTCACACACACACACCCCCACACACACACACCCCCACACACACACACCCCCACACACACACACCCCCACACACACACCCCCACACACACGGTAAATGATCACAGAGTAATATGAGGGAACTCGCTTGACGGTGGTAATTACTTTCCGTTTAGGATGATGGGGGCGGGGAGGGGAGAGGGACCAACCAAGAAGACCCCCCCCCCCCCCCCACGAGACGATTCCCAAGGCCCAACCACCAGGTTCCCTAACTCATCTGCATTAACTGAGAACAATCTGTTTTTCACCGCCTGTCTGTCTGTCAAAATGGGTCTGTGGTTCTCTTTCCACCACCTGGGGTGCAATTAGAGATGAGAAGGGGTGTGAGGTGGATTTACCACAGCCCCCAGTCTGCTACAATACTAGATGGTAGAAAGAATACAAACATCCATGTGATCCTAGAGTGCAGCAGTTGGTTCCTAACAATGGTCTTCTTCCTCCCGGGCGCCCAGGCTATAAATAGACTGTTATTCTCTCTTCCCGCTCGCTCTCTCTCTCTTTCCCTCACCCCCCCCGCTCAATCTTCAGCATCTGATTTGTTCCAGCCATTGGCTGCAGAGTGGAGGGATCTGTGAGGGGGGTGTTTCTACGTTACTGGTGGAAAGGCAAAGGGTTAACACACACACACACACACCTCCATCTATCAGATCTATACTGGACGGCTGCTTCTGACAGCAAAGCATGGCAAACACTGTTCCTAGATCAGCTCTTATGGTAAAAGTAGTGTGGGCTCACATCTGTACCTTTTCTTTCTGGGGTGAATGTGTTCTGGAGTCAGTACTGGCTTAGAGGAGGAGATGAGAGGGAACTGTATGCTAGGGAGAATCTGTTCTGGAGTCAGTACTGGCTTAGAGGAGGAGATGAGAGGGAACTGTATGCTAGGGAGAATCTGTTCTGGAGTCAGTGCTGGCTTAGAGGAGGAGATGAGAGGGAACTATATGCTAGGGAGAATCTGTTCTGGAGTCAGTACTGGCTAAGAGGAGGAGATGAGAGGGAACTATATGCTAGGGAGAATGAGAGCCGCTCTAGTCTTCAGTGGAGCAAAGACCAGCTGGAGTCTATTAGCTAGTCAGTGGCATCATCCCATTGTTTTATACATTACAATACACACACGCGCGCTCACACTGACACAGACACACGAGATCTGGTACTAATCACTCACAGAAAGGAGCCAAAACGGTTTAGCTCCTCTCACTGTCACCCACGGTAACAGACCGCTCCGTTCAGCTCCACCACGGTAACAGACCGCTCCGTTCAGCTCCACCACGGTAACAGACCGCTCCGTTCAGCTCCACCACGGTAACAGACCGCTCCGTTCAGCTCCACCATGGTAACAGGTAACCATGGATGCCATACCAACCCCCCACCCCCCCTTCCAGACTAATCGACTTCCCTTTCCCCAACAGCCATAATGACCCTTTATTGTCCCTATACTGAGAGACCTGTGCAGCCATCCTCTCTACTCTACACAGTAGCAATTAACACATTCCAGAGCTCTTGCTGCAGCCACACACACACACACACACACACACACACACACACACACACACACACTCACACTCCTGCTGCATGCTTCCTGGTATTAGTTCAGAGTGGTGGCTGTTCCCAGCCTGGCAGCCATCACTGCTATGTGAGGTGATGTATGGAGAACACATTGAAGAGGAGTGGGCTTGGAGGAGAGATGCTGTGTGTGTGTGAGGTGATGTATGGAGAACACATTGAAGAGGAGTGGGCTTGGAGGAGAGATGCTGTGTGTGTGTGAGGTGATGTATGGAGAACACATTGAAGAGGAGTGGGCTTGGAGGAGAGATGCTGTGTGTGTGTGTGAGGTGATGTATGGAGAACACATTGAAGAGGAGTGGGCTTGGAGGAGAGATGCTGTGTGTGTGTGAGGTGATGTATGGAGAACACTTTGAAGAGGAGTGGGCTTGGAGGAGAGACGCTGTAGTGAGGGGGGGGGGGGGGGTTCGGGTTGTGTGTAGTGAGGGGGCGGGGGGTCGGGTTGTGTGTAGTGAGGGGGGGGGGGGGTCGGGTTGTGTGTAGTGAGGTCAGGTGTTGTTTTGTCTACTGAGTGAAGAGGTGGTTTGCGTTGAGGGATTGGGTGTGTATTGACTAGTGAGAAGATTGTGATGGGTCAATTTGTTTCTGTGTGTGTGTGTGTGTGTGTGTGTGTGTGTGTGTGTGTGTGTGTGTGTGTGGTCACAGCCTTCTGGGGTCTGCATGGTGTGTCATGAAAATATCCATGTTGATGAAAACAAAACACATGAAGCTGTGTAACGCCAACATTGTGCATTCCAATAAAAATTCCTCCTTGGCCCTTAAAGAGCTGAGTTAAGGTACTTTCAGAGGCCTCTTAAACCTGTTCACACATCTGCCACCTTCTCAGGGCTCTGTTGTGGCAGATGTGGTGGGGGGCAGCCATCTTGTTTGACCAGATGTGGTGGGGGGCAGCCATCTTGTTTGACCAGATGTGGTGGGGGGCAGCCATCTTGTTTGACCAGATGCGGCGGGGGGCAGCCATCTTGTTTGACCAGATGTGGTGGGGGGCAGCCATCTTGTTTGACCAGATGTGGCGGGGGGCAGCCATCTTGTTTGACCAGATGTGGCGCGGGGCAGCCATCTTGTTTGACCAGATGTGGCACGGGGCAGCCATCTTGTTTGACCAGATGTGGCGGGGGGCAGCCATCTTATTTGACGAGATGTGGCGGGGGGCAGCCATCTTGTTTGACCAGATGTGGTGGGGGGCAGCCATCTTGTTTGACCAGAAGTGGTGGGGGGCAGCCATCTTGTTTGACCAGATGTGGCGGGGGGCAGCCATCTTGTTTGACCAGATGTGGTGGGGGGCAGCCATCTTGTTTGACCAGATGTGGTGGGGGGGCAGCCATCTTGTCTAACTCCTCTAGCTCCACAATGAAATAGGGTGCAGGCCAGGCAGCAGGCTGTTAGCCAGCCTGCCAGCATAGTGGAGTCTGCCACTAGCACAGTCAGTGTAGTCAGCTCAGCTATCACCATTGAGAACGTGTCTGTGCCTCGACCTAGGTTGGGCAAAACTAAACATGGCGGTGTTCGCCTTAGCAATCTCACTAGGATAAAGACCTCCTCCATTCCTGTCATTATTGAAAGAGATCATGATACCTCACATCTCAAAATAGGGCTACTTAATGTTAGATCCCTTACTTCAAAGGCAATTATAGTCAATGAACTAATCACTGATCATAATCTTGATGTGATTGGCCTGACTGAAACATTAAGCCTGATGAATTTACTGTGTTAAATGAGGCCTCACCTCCTGGCTACACTAGTGACCATATCCCCCGTGCATCCCGCAAAGGCGGAGGTGTTGCTAACATTTACGATAGAAAATTTAAATTTACAAAAAAAAAAAAACGTCTTTTTTTCGTCTTTTGAGCTTCTAGTCATGAAATCACTTTTTATAGCTACTGTTTACAGGCCTCCTGGGCCATATACAGCGTTCCTCACTGAGTTCCCTGAATTCCCATCGGACCTTGTAGTCATAGCAGATAATATTCTAATCTTTGGTGACTTTAATATTCACATGGAAAAGTCCACAGACCCACTCCAAAAGGCTTTCGGAGCCATCATCGACTCAGTGGGTTTTGTCCAACATGTCTCTGGACCCACTCACTGTCACAGTCATACTCTGGACCTAGTTTTGTCCCATGGAATAAATGTTGTGGATCTTAAATGTTTTTCCTCATAATCCTGGACTATCGGACCACCATTTTATTACGTTTGCAATTGCAACAAATAATCTGCTCAGACCCCAACCAAGGAACATCAAAAGTCGTGCTATAAATTCACAGACAACATAAAGATTCTTTGATGTCATTCCAGATTCCCTCTGTCTACCCAAGGACGCCAGAGGACAAAAATCAGTTAACCACCTAACTGAGGAACTCAATTTAACCTTGCGCAATACCCTAGATGCAGTTGCACCCCTAAAAACTAAAAACATTTCTCATAAGAAACTAGCTCCCTGGTACACAGAAAATACCCGAGCTCTGAAGCAAGCTTCCAGAAAATTGGAACGGAAATGGCGCCACACCAAACTGGAAGTCTTCCGACTAGCTTGGAAAGACAGTAGCGTGCAGTACCGAAGAGCCTTTACTGCTGCTCGATCGCTCGATCATCCTATTTTTCTAACTTATTTGAGGAAAATAAGAACAATCCGAAATTCCTTTTTAATACTGTCGCAAAGCTAACTAAAAAGCAGCATTCCCCAAGAGAGGATGGCTTTCACTTTAGCAGTGATAAATTCATGAACTTCTTTGAGGAAAAGATCATGATTATTAGAAAGCAAATTACGGACTCCTCTTTAAATCTGCGTATTCCTTCAAAGCTCAGTTGTCCTGAGTCTGCACAACTCTGCTAGGACCTAGGATCAATAGAGACGCTCAAGTGTTTTAGTACTATATCTCTTGACACAATGATGAAAATAATCATGGCCTCTAAACCTTCAAACTGCATACTGGACCCTATTCCAACTAAACTACTGAAAGAACTGCTTCCTGTGCTTGGCCCTCCTATGTTGAACATAATAAACGGCTCTCTATCCACCGGATGTGTACCAAACTCACTAAAAGTGGCAGTAATAAAGCCTCTCTTGAAAAAGCCAAACCTTGACCCAGAAAATATAAAAAACTATCTGCCTATATCGAATCTTCCATTCCTCTCAAAAATGTTAGAAAAGGCTGTTGCGCAGCAACTCACTGCCTTCCTGAAGACAATCAATGTATACGAAATGCTTCAGTCTGGTTTTAGACCCCATCATAGCACTGAGACTGCACTTGTGAAGGTGGTAAATTACCTTTTAATGGCATCAGACAGAGGCTCTGCATCTGTCCTGGTGCTCCTAGACCTTAGTGCTGCTTTTGATACCATCGATCACCACATTCTTTTGGAGAGATTGGAAACCCAAATTGGTCTACACGGACAAGTTCTGGCCTGGTTTAGATCTTATCTGTCCTCTGACAAATCAACTGTAAATGTCGGTGTTCCTCAAGGTTCCGTTTTAGGACCACTATTGTTTTCACTATATATTTTACCTCTTGGGGATGTCATTCGAAAACATAATGTTAACTTTCACTGCTATGCGGATGACACACAGCTGTACATTTCCAAAATTGCCCTCGCTAGAAGCATGTGTTTCAGACATAAGGAAGTGGATGGCTGCAAACTTTCTACTTTTAAACTCGGACAAAACAGAGATGCTTGTTCTAGGTCCCAAGAAACAAAGATATCTTCTGTTGAATCTGACAATTAATCTTAATGGTTGTACAGTCGTCTCAAATAAAACTGTGAAGGACCTCGGCGTTACTCTGGACCCTGATCTCTCTTTTGAAGAACATATCAAGACCATTTCAAGGACAGCTTTTTTCCATCTGCAGTGCCTTGCGAAAGTATTCGGCCCCCTTGAACTTTGTGACCTTTTGCCACATTTCAGGCTTCAAACATAAAGATATAAAACTGTATTTTTTTGTGAAGAATCAACAACAAGTGGGACACAATCATGAAGTGGAACAACATTTATTGGATATTTCAAACTTTTTTAACAAATTAAAAACTGAAAAATTGGGCGTGCAAAATTATTCAACCCCTTTACTTTCAGTGCAGCAAACTCTCTCCAGAAGTTCAGTGAGGATCTCTGAATGATCCAATGTTGACCTAAATGACTAATGATGATAAATACAATCCACCTGTGTGTAATCAAGTCTCCGTATAAATGCACCTGCACTGTGATTGTCTCAGAGGTCCGTTAAAAGCGCACAGAGCATCATGAAGAGCAAGGAACACACCAGGCAGGTCCGAGATACTGTTGTGAAGAAGTTTAAAGCCGGATTTGGATACAAAAAGATTTCCCAAGCTTTAAACATCCCAAGGAGCACTGTGCAAGCGATAATATTGAAATGGAAGGAGTATCAGACCACTGCAAATCTACCAAGACCTGGCCGTCCCTCTAAACCTTCAGCTCAAACAAGGAGAAGACTGATCAGAGATGCAGCCAAGAGGCCCATGATCACTCTGGATGAACTGCAGAGATCTACAGCTGAGGTGGGAGACTCTGTCCATATGACAACAATCAGTCGTATATTGCACAAATCTGGCCTTTATGGAAGAGTGGCAAGAAGAAAGCCATTTCTTAAAGATATCCATAAAAAGTGTTGTTTAAAGTTTGCCACAAGCCACCTGGGAGACACACCAAACATGTGGAAGAAGATGCTCTGGTCAGATGAAACCAAAATTGAACTTTTTGGCAACAATGCAAAATGTTATGTTTGGCGTAAAAGCAACACAGCTGAACACACCATCCCCACTGTCAAACATGGTGGTGGCAGCATCATGGTTTGGGCCTGCTTTTCTTCAGCAGGGACAGGGAAGATGGTTAAAATTGATGGGAAGATGGATGGAGCCAAATACAGGACCATTCTGGAAGAAAACCTGATGGAGTCTGCAAAAGACCTGAGACTGGGACGGAGATTTGTCTTCCAACAAGACAATGATCCAAAACATAAAGCAAAATCTACAATGGAATGGTTCAAAAATAAACATATCCAGGTGTTAGAATGGCCAAGTCAAAGTCCAGACCTGAATCCAATCGAGAATCTGTGGAAAGAACTGAAAACTGCTGTTTACAAATGCTCTCCATCCAACCTCACTGAGCTCGAGCTGTTTTGCAAGGAGGAATGGGAAAACATTTCAGTCTCTCGATGTGCAAAACTGATAGAGACATACCCCAAGCGACTTACAGCTGTAATCGCAGCAAAAGGTGGCGCTACAAAGTATTAACTTAAGGGGGCTGAATAATTTTGCACGCCCAATTTTTCAGTTTTTGATTTGTTAAAAAAGTTTGAAATATCCAATAAATGTCGTTCCACTTCATGATTGTGTCCCACTTGTTGTTGATTCTTCACAAAAAAATACAGTTTTATATCTTTATGTTTGAAACCTGAAATGTGGCAGAAGGTCGCAAAGTTCAAGGGGGTCGAATACTTTCGCAAGGCACTGTACGTAACATTGCAAAAATCAGAAACTTTCTGTCCAAAAATGATGCAGAAAAATTAATCCATGCTTTTGTCACTTTTAGGTTAGACTACTGCAATGCTCTACTTTCCGGCTACCCGGATAAAGCACTAAATAAACTTCAGTTAGTGCTAAATACGGCTGCTAGAATCCTGACTAGAACCAAAACAAATGATCATATTACTCCAGTGCTAGCCTCCCTACACTGGCTTCCTGTCAAAGCAAGGGCTTATTTCAAGGTTTTACTGCTAACCTACAAAGCATTACATGGGCTTGCTCCTACCTCTCTCTCTGATTTGGGCATGCTGTACATACCTACACGTACGCTACGGTCACAAGACGCAGGCCTCCTAATTGTCCCTAGAATTTCTAAGCAAACAGCTGGAGGCTCCTATAGAGCTCCATTTTTATGGAACGGTCTGCCTACCCATGTCAGAGACACAAACTCGGTCTCAACCTTTAAGTCTTTACTGAAGACTCATTTCTTCAGTGGGTCATATGATTGAGTGTAGTCTGGCCCAGGAGTGGGAAGGTGAACGGAAAGGCTCTGGAGCAACGAACCGCCCTTGCTGTCTCTGCCTGGCCGGTTCCCCTCTTTCCACGGGGATTCTCTGCCTCTAACCCTATTACAGGGGCTGAGTCACTGGCTTACTGGGGCTCTCTCATACCGTCCCTGGGAGGGGTGCGTCACCTGAATGGGTTGAGTCACTGATGTGATCATCCTGTCTGGGTTGGCGTCCCCCCCTTGGGTTGTGCCGTGGCGGAGATCTTTGTGGGCTATACTCAGCCTTGTCTCAGGATGGTAAGTTAGTGGTTGAAGATATCCCTCTAGTGGTGTGGGGGCTGTGCTTTGGCAAAGTGGGTGGGGTTATTTCCTTCCTGTTTGGCCCTGTCCGGGGGTGTCCTCGGATGGGGCCACAGTGTCTCCTGACCCCTCCTGTCTCAGCCTCCAGTATTTATGCTGCAGTAGTTTATGTGTCGGGGGGCTAGGGTCAGTTTGTTATATCTGGAGTACTTCTCCTGTCCTATTCGGTGTCCTGTGTGAATTTAAGTGTGCTCTCTCTAATTCTCTCTTTCTTTCTCTCTTTCTTTCTCTCTCTCGGAGGACCTGAGCCCTAGGACCATGCCTCAGGACTACCTGACATGATGACTCCTTGCTGTCCCCAGTCCACCTGGCCATGCTGCTGCTCCAGTTTCAACTGTTCTGCCTTATTATTATTGGACCATGCTGGTCATTTATGAACATTTGAACATCTTGGCCATGTTCTGTTATAATCTCCACCCGGCACAGCCAGAAGAGGACTGGCCACCCCACATAGCCTGGTTCCTCTCTAGGTTTCTTCCTAGGTTTTGGCCTTTCTAGGGAGTTTTTCCTAGCCACCGTGCTTCTTCACCTGCATTGCTTGCTGTTTGGGGTTTTAGGCTGGGTTTCTGTACAGCACGTTGAGATATCAGCTGATGTACGAAGGGCTATATAAATAAAGTTGATTTGATTTGATTTGACCGGCGAGTTTAGAGATTTCAGGAATCGTACTCGATGTGTTTTCAACAATCCGCACTGAGGAAGGCTATATGAGGAGTCTACAAGACCCCGAATCCACAAAAACAAAAGGACACCTCTGTATTTCAATACAAATATCTCCCCCTCCTACTCATGACTTTCAAAGAAACATTCAAAGGAGAAAGTCTCAGAAATATTTATTATTCATGAAATGCTCATCAAATTTGAAATAGTCCTACATTATTTCCCAAGAATATGGTGATTAAAATCATGTATAATGTATGCATTCCACATTGATATCCATAATGAACACAGAGGCATGGCTCCCTGGCAGAGGATGATGGTGTTGGTGATGAAGAGTTTAGAGTTCGACAAACATGAATGTGGCCTATTTAAATGAGCAGAGCCGCGCGGGTCCTCAGTTGCTACATTAACCAGTCTTTACAGAGGGGAGCTGGGGTAACTGGAGGCCAACAACGTGTACTGATAAGACTCAGGACATTACAGGCCTTCAACAGGAGAACAGGCTGCTGCACAGACTGGAGAGGGGAGGGAGAGGAGCGACAGGGGGAGGAAAGGAGGGCATGGGTAGAGGGAGGGAGGGGAGTGAATTGAGTGAGGGAGAGGGGGTGGGAGTGGGTAGAGTGAGGGAGAGGAGAGAGGGAGGGGGGAAGAAAGAGAGTGAATTGAATTGAGTGAGGGAGGGAGGGAGAAGAGAGAGGGTGGGAGTGGGTAGAGTGAGGGAGAGGAGAGAGGGAGGGAGTGGGTAGAGTAGAGAGGGAGGGAGTGGGTAGAGTGAGGGAGAGGAGAGAGATTGAATTGAGTGAGGGAGGTGTGTGTGTGTAGAGTGAGGGATAGAAGAGAGAGATTGAATTGAGTGAGGGAGAGGAGAGCAGGAGGGAGTGGGTAGAGTGAGGGAGAGAAGAGAGAAAGGGAGGGCGAGGGAGCTGGGATAGTGTAGAGAGAGGCAGGGCGAAGATAAAGAGTGGGGGATGGGAGAGAGAGGCACAGCCAGAGAGGGGGAGGGGTGGGAGAGAGAGAGAGAGGCACAGCCAGAGAGGGGGGAGGACAAGGCAGCTAGAGATAAACAGAGTGAGAGATGGAGGGAAACAGAGCCAGCGATAATCAGGGAATGCAAGAGTGAGTGAGAGTGAGAGAGCGAGAGAGCGAGAGAGAACACTAATGATAGACAGAGGGAGAGAGAAAGTGGGGGAGGGGTGGGCAAGATAACTAGCAATAAACAGAGAGGGGTGGGGTTAAGGGAGTGGGGCAAGAGAGCTAATGATAGACAGAGAGAGACATGAATATAACTATAGATGAACAGAGAGGGGTAGAGAGAGGGAAGAGAGGCAAAGAGCTAGATATGAAAAGAGAGAGGGGGAAGAGAGGCATAGAGCTAGAGATGAAAAGAGAGGGGTGGAGAGAGCGGCATAGAGCTAGAGATGAAAAGAGAGGGGGGGAGAGAGAGGCATAGAGCTAGAGATGAAAAGAGAGGGGGGAGAGAGAGGCATAGAGCTAGAGATGAATAGAGAGGGGGGAGAGAGAGGCATAGAGCTACAGATGAAAAGAGAGGGGGGAGAGAGAGGCATAGAGCTAGAGATGAAAAGAGAGAAGGGGAAGAGAGAGGTAGAGCTAGAGATGAACAGAGAGGGGGGGAGAGAGGCATAGAGCTAGAGATGAACAGTGAGGGAAGAGAGAAGCATAGAGCTACAGATGAACAGAGAGGGGAAGAGAGGCATAGAGCTAGAGATGAACAGAGAGAGAGGGAAGAGAGAAGCATAGAGCTAGAGATGAACAGAGAGAGGGGGAAGAGAGGCATAGAGCTAGAGATGAAAAGAGAGAGGGGGAAGAGAGGCATAGAGCTAGAGATGAAAAGAGAGAGGGGGAAGAGAGAGGCATAGAGCTAGAGATGAACAGAGAGAGGGGGAAGAGAGGCATAGAGCTAGAGATGAAAAGAGAGAGGGGGAAGAGAGAGGCATTGAGCTAGAGATGAAAAGAGAGAGGGGGAAGAGAGAGGCATAGAGCTAGAGATGAAAAGAGAGAGGGGGAAGAGAGGCATAGAGCTAGAGATGAAAAGAGAGAGGGGGAAGAGAGGCATTGAGCTAGAGATGAACAGAGAGAGGGGGAAGAGAGGCATAGAGCTAGAGATGAAAAGAGAGAGGGGGAAGAGAGGCATAGAGCTAGAGATGAAAAGAGAGAGGGGGAAGAGAGGCATAGAGCTAGAGATGAAAAGAGAGAGGGGGAAGAGAGGCATAGAGCTAGAGATGAAAAGAGAGGGGGGAAGAGAGAGGTAGAGCTAGAGATGAACAGAGAGAGAGAGAGGGAAGAGAGAGAGGGGAAGAGAGAGGAATAGAGCTATAAATAAACAGAGAGAGGGGAAGAGAGAGGAATAGAGCTATAAATAAACAGAGAGAGGGGGAAGAGAGAGAGAGGGGGAAGAGAGGAATAGAGCTATAGATAAACAGAGAGAGAGGGAAGAGAGAGGGGGAAGAGAGGAATAGAGCTAAAAAATAAACAGAGAGGGAAAAGAGGGAAGAGAGAGGGGGAAGAGAGAAGAAGGGCTATAGATAAACAGAGAGGGGGAAGATAGAGAGAGAGGGAAGAGAGAGGGGGGAAGTGGGGAATAGAGCTATAAATAAACAGAGAGAGGGAAGAGAGAGGGGGAAGAGAGAGGGGGGAGAGGGGGAAGAGAGAGGAATAGAGCTATAGATAAACAGAGAGAGGGGGGAGAGAGCGAGAGAGGGAAAAGAGAGGGGGAAGAGAGAGAGAGGGAAGAGAGGATTAGAGCTATAAATAAACAGAGAGAGAGGGAAGAGAGAGGGGGAAGAGAGGGAAGAGAGAGGGGGAAGAGAGGGAAGAGAGAGGGGGAAGAGGGGAATGGAGCTATAAATAAAAAGAGAGAGGGGGAAGAGAGAGAGGGAAGAGAGAGAGGGGGGAAGAGAGAGAGGGGGAAGAGAGAGGTATAGAGCTATAGATAAACAGAGAGGGGAAGAGAGAGGAATAGAGCTATAAATAAACAGAGAGAGGGGGAAGAGAGAGAGAGGGGGAAGAGAGAGGAATAGAGCTACAGATAAACAGAGTGAGGGGAAGAGAGAGGGGGAAGAGAGAGGGGGGGAAGAGAGAGGGGAGAGAGAGGGGGAAGAGAGGAATAGAGCTATTAATAAACAGAGAGAGGGGAGAGAGAGGGGGAAGAGAGAGAAGAGAGAGAGGGGAAGAGAGAGAGGGGGAAGAGAGAGAGGGGGAAGAGAGAGAGGGGGAAGAGAGAGAGGGGGAAGAGAGAGAGGGGGAAGAGAGAGAGGGGGAAGAGAGAGAGGGGGAAGAGAGAGGAATAGAGCTATAAATAAACAGAGAGAGGGGGAAGAGACAGGAATAGATCTCTAGATAAACAGAGTGAGAGGGGAAGAGAGAGGGGGAAGAGAGAGAGGGGAAGAGAGAGAGGGGGAAGAGAGAGAGGGGGAAGAGAGAGGGGGAAGAGAGGAATAGAGCTATAAATAAACAGAGAGAGGGGGAAGAGACAGGAATAGAGCTATAGATAAACAGAGTGAGAGGGGAAGAGAGAGGGGGAAGAGACAGGAATAGAGCTATAAATAAACAGAGTGAGGGGAAGAGAGAGGGGGAAGAGAGAGGAGAGAGAGATGGGAGAGAGAGGGGGAAGAGAGATAAGGGGAAGAGAGGAATAGAGCTATTAATAAACAGAGAGAGGGGAGAGAGAGAGGGGGAAGAGAGAGAGAAGAAAGAGAGGGAAGAGAGAGAGGGGGAAGAGAGAGAGGGGGAAGAGAGAGGAATAGAGCTCTAGATAAACAGAGTGAGAGGGGAAGAGAGAAGGGGAAGAGAGAGAGGGGAAGAGAGAGAGGGGAAGAGAGAGAGGGGGAAGAGAGAGGGGGAAGAGAGAGGAATAGAGCTATAAATAAACAGAGAGAGGGGAAGAGAGAGAGGGGGAAGACAGAGGGGGAAGAGACAGGAATAGAGCTATAGATAAACAGAGTGAGAGGGGAAGAGAGAAGGGGAAGAGAGAGAGGGGAAGAGAGAGAGGGGAAGAGAGAGAGGGGGAAGAGAGAGGGGGAAGAGAGAGGAATAGAGCTATAAATAAACAGAGAGAGGGGAAGAGAGAGAGGGGGAAGACAGAGAGGGGGAAGAGACAGGAATAGAGCTATAGATAAACAGAGTGAGAGGGGAAGAGAGAGGGGGAAGAGAGAGGAATAGAGCTATAGATAAACAGAGAGAGGGGAAGAGAGAGAGGGGGAAGACAGAGAGGGGGAAGAGAGAGGGGAGAGAGAGGGGGAAGAGATAGAGGGGGAAGAGAGGAATAGAGCTATTAATAAACAGACAGAGGGAAGAGAGAGGTGGAAGAGAGAGAGCGGGGGAAGAGAGAGGGAGGAGAGCGAGAGGGGGGAGAGGAATAGAGCTATAAATAAACAGAGAGAGGGGGAAGAGAGGGGGAAGAGAGAGACAGGGGGAAGAGAGAGGGAAGAGAGAGAGAGGGGGAAGAGAGAGGAATAGAGCTATAAATAAACAGACAGAGCGGGAAGAGAGAGGGGGAAGAGAGAGAAGAGAGAGGGGGAAGAGAGAGGGAAGAGAGAGAGGGGGAAGAGAGGAATAGAGCTATAAATAAACAGAGAGGGGGAAGAGAGAGAGGGAAGAGAGGGGGGGAAGAGAGAGAAGAGGGAAGAGAGAGAGGAATAGAGCTATTAATAAACAGAGAGAGGGGAGAGACAGGGGGAAGAGAGAGAAGAGAGAGAGAGGGAAGAGAGAGAAATAAAGCTATTAATAAACAGAGAGAGGGGACAGAGAGGGGGGAGAGAGAAGAGAGAGAGGGAAGAGAGGGAAGAGAGAGAGGGAAGAGAGAGGGGGAAGAGACAGAGAGGGAAGAGAGAGAGGGGGAAGAGAGAGAGGGGGAGAGAGAGAGAGGGAAGAGAGGAATAGAGCTATAAATAAACAGAGAGAGGGGGAAGAGAGGGAAGAGAGAGGGGGAAGAGAGAGGGGGAAGAGACAGAGAGGGAAGAGAGAGAGGGGGAAGAGAGAGAGGGGGAGAAAGAGAGGGGGGAGAGAGGAATAGAGCTATAAATAAACAGAGAGAGGGGAGAGAGAGGGGGAAGAGAGAGAGAGAAGAGAGAGGGGGAAGAGAGGAATAGAGCTATAAATAAACAGACAGAGAGGGAAGAGAGAGGGGGAAAAGAGAGGGAAGAGAGAGAGGGAGAAGAGAGGAATAGAGCTATAAATAAACAGAGAGAGGGGGAAGAGAGAGAGAGGGGGAAGAGAGAGAGAGGGGGAAGAGAGAGAGGGGGGAAGAGAGAGAAAGGGGGAAGAGAGAAGGAAGAGAGAGGAATAGAGCTATAAATAAACAGAGAGGGGAAGAGAGAGAGAGGGGGAAGAGAGAGGGAAGAGAGGGAGAGAGGGGGAAGAGAGAGGAATAGAGCTATAAATAAACAGACAGAGAGGGAAGAGAGAGGGGGAAGAGAGAGAAGAGAGAGGGGGAAGAGAGAGGGAAGAGAGAGAGGGGGGGAAGAGAGAGGAATAGAGCTATAAATAAACAGAGAGAGGGGGAAGAGAGAGGAATAGAGCTATAAAAAAACAGAGAAAGGGGGAAGAGAGAGAGGGAAGAGAGAGAGAGGGGGAAGAGAGAGGGAAGAGAGAGAGAGGGGGAAGAGAGAGGGGAGAGAAGAATAGAGCTAGAGAGGAATATAACTATAGATAAACAGAGAGAGAGAAGAGAGAGAGAGGGGGAAGAGAGAGCGAGGGGGAAGAGAGAGAAAGGGGGAAGAGGGAAGAGAGGAATAGAGCTATAAATAAATAGAGAGAGGGGGAAGAGAGAGAGAGGGGGAAGAGAGAGGGAAGAGAGAGAGGGGGAAGAGAGAGGATAGAGCTATAAATAAACAGAGAGAGGGGGAAGAGAGAGAGAGGGGGAAGAGAGAGAAAGGGGGAAGAGGGAAGAGAGGAATAGAGCTATAAATAAATAGAGAGAGGGGGAAGAGAGAGAGAGGGGGAAGAGAGAGGGAAGAGAGAGAGGGGGAAGAGAGAGGATAGAGCTATAAATAAACAGAGAGAGGGGGAAGAGAGAGGAATATAGCTATAAATAGAGAGAGAGGGGGAAGAGAGAGAGAGGGGGAAGAGAGAGAGAGGGGAGAGAGGAATAGAGCTAGAGAGGAATATAACTATAGATAAACAGAGAGAGAGAGAGAGAGAGAGAGAGAGGGGGAAGAGAGAGAGGGGGAAGAGAGGAATAGAGCTATAAATAAACAGAGAGGGGGAAGAGAGGAATAGAGCTATAAATAAACAGAGAGAGGGGGAAGAGAGAGAGGGGGAAGAGAGGAATAGAGCTATAAATAAACAGAGAGAGGGGGAAGAGAGGAATAGAGCTATAAATAAACAGAGAGAGGGGGAAGAGAGGAATAGAGCTATAAATAAACAGAGAGAGGGGGAAGAGAGGAATAGAGCTATAAATAAACAGAGAGAGGGGGAAGAGAGGAATAGAGCTATAAATAAACAGAGAGAGGGGGAAGAGAGAGAGAGGGGGAAGAGAGAGAGGGGGAAGAGAGAGAGGGGGAAGAGAGAGAGGGGGAAGAGAGAGAGAGGGGGAAGAGAGAGAGAGAAGAGAGAGAGAGGGGGAAGAGAGGAATAGAGCTATAAATAAACAGAGAGAGGGGGAAGAGAGAGAGAGGGGGAAGAGAGAGAGGGAGAAGAGAGAGAGAGGGGGAAGAGAGAGAGAGGGGGAAGAGAGAGAGGGGGGAGAGAGGAATAGAGCTAGAGATGAAAAGAGAAAGAGAGGAATATAACTATAGATAAACAGAGAGAGAGAGAAGAGAGAGAGAGGGGGAAGAGAGGAATAGAGCTATAAATAAACAGAGAGAGGGGGAAGAGAGAGAGAGGGGGAAGAGAGAGAGGGGGAAGAGAGAGAGAGGGGGAAGAGAGAGAGAGGGGGGAGAGAGGAATAGAGCTAGAGATGAAAAGAGAAAGAGAGGAATATAACTATAGATAAACAGAGAGAGAGAGAAGAGAGAGAGAGGGGGAAGAGAGGAATAGAGCTATAAATAAACAGAGAGAGGGGGAAGAGAGGAATAGAGCTATAAATAAACAGAGAGAGGGGGAAGAGAGAGAGAGGGGAGAGAGGAATAGAGCTAGAGATGAAAAGAGAAAGAGAGGACTATAACTATAGATAAACAGAGAGAGAGAGAGAGAGAGGCTCCCCTCGGTCCGAGAGAGAGAGAGAGAAGAGAGAGAGAGGGGGAAGAGAGAGAGGGGGAAGAGAGGAATAGAGCTATAAATAAACAGAGAGAGGGGGAAGAGAGAGAGAGGGGGAAGAGAGAGAGAGGGGGAAGAGAGAGAGGGGGAAGAGAGAGAGGGGGAAGAGAGAGAGGGGGAAGAGATAGAGAGGGGAAGAGAGAGAGAGGGAAGAGAGGAATAGAGCTAGAGATGAAAAGAGAAAGAGAGGAATATAACTATAGATAAACAGAGAGAGAGAGAGAAGAGAGAGAGAGGGGGGAGAGAGAGAGGGGGAAGAGATAGAGGGGGAAGAGAGGAATAGAGCTAGAGATGAAAAGAGAAAGAGAGGAATATAACTATAGATAAACAGAGAGAGAGAGAGAAGAGAGAGAGAGGGGGGAGAGAGAGAGGGGGAAGAGATAGAGGGGGAAGAGAGGAATAGAGCTATAAATAAACAGAGAGAGAGGGGGAAGAGATAGAGGGGGAAGAGAGGAATAGAGCTAGAGATGAAAAGAGAAAGAGAGGAATATAACTATAGATAAACAGAGAGAGAGAGAAGAGAGAGAGAGGGGGAAGAGAGAGAGAGGGGGAAGAGAGAGAGGGAGAAGAGAGAGAGAGGGGGAAGAGAGAGAGAGAGGGGGAAGAGAGAGAGAGGGGGAAGAGAGAGAGAGGGGGGAGAGAGGAATAGAGCTATAAATAAACAGAGAGAGAGGGGAGAGAGGAATAGAGCTAGAGATGAAAAGAGAAAGAGAGGAATATAACTATAGATAAACAGAGAGAGAGAGAAGAGAGGAATAGAGCTATAAATAAACAGAGAGAGGGGGAAGAGAGAGAGAGGGGGAAGAGAGAGAGAGGGGAGAGAGGAATAGAGCTAGAGATGAAAAGAGAAAGAGAGGAATATAACTATAGATAAACAGAGAGAGGGGGAAGAGAGAGAGAGGGGGAAGAGAGAGAGAGGAATAGAGCTAGAGATGAAAAGAGAAAGAGAGGAATATAACTATAGATAAACAGAGAGAGGGAGAGAGAGGCTCCCCTCGGTCCGTCTGGGAAGGCAAATGAATTAATCAAGCTGCTTCATTACTGTCCTGCCATTATTATTAGGATAAAGAGGGTCATCTCCTCAAAAACTACGGCTGTGGATAATTCATTACCACACCGTGCAGGGAAGGAATCAGGTCTTCAATGACTGAAAGCAGCTCCATTCTCTACCTCGGGCTGTTCTCTCTGCCTGGGGGACACGTGTGATTGAAATGCATTATTTATTTGAATGGGTCACTGTTTTTTTATGAGGTTTGGTAAGAGTTTGTGTGGAGGAGCGTGTGTGTGTGTGTGTGTGTGTGTTTGTATATATATGTGCCTAACAGTTACATGATGGGGGATGTGTTTTGTAGGCACAGGTGTATGGCTGTAGGATTTCATCACACAACACAGCACGTCAAAAACGAGAGCGCTGGAGAGAGGAGAGATGTGGCGAGAGGACAGTGTTGTGGGCAGTGTGTTTGTACATGCAACCGGAGGCAAATGAATCACAATCCGGTATCCTACTCCATCAAAATGCTAATGTAGGAAAATGTAGACATTTCCATATATTTGCAGGGAGGTTGGTGCAGGTTGAAAGGGGAGGTGTTTTCTCATACAAGGTGCAGTGGGGTGTGATGCAGTATTTGCATATCTAATAGAACGGGACATTTCAAAATAAAGAGCAGTGTTGAGATGCAACTGTACACGTTATTATAAATAGGTTACTTAGACAGAGGATGCACAGCCTAGGAGGCCTAAAAATATTTCTGTATGGCTCCGTATGGCTCCGTATGGCCCAGTATTGCTCCGTATGGCCCAGTATGGCTCCGTATGGTCCAGTATGGCTCCGTATGGTCCCGTATTGCTCCGTATGGCCCAGTATGGCTCCGTATGGTCCCGTATGGCCCAGTATGGCCCCGTATGGCCCAGTATGGTCCCGTATGGTCCCGTATGGCTCCGTATGGCCCCGTATGGTCCCGTATGGCCCAGTATGGTCCCGTATGGCTCCGTAAGGGTCTCGTATGGCTCCGTATGGTCCCGTATGGCTCCGTATGGGTCTCGTATGGCTCCGTATGGGTCTCGTATGGCTCCGTATGGGTCTCGTAGGGCCCCGTATGGCCCCGTATGGCCCCGTATGGCTCTGTATGGTCCCGTATGGCTCCGAATGGCTCCGTATGGCCCAGTATGGTCCCGTATGGCTCAGTATGGTCCCGTATGGCTCAGTATGGCCCCGTATGGCCCCGTATGGCTCCGTATGGCTCCGTATGGATTCCGTATGGCCCCGTATGGCTCTGTATGGCACCGTATGGTCTCGTATGGTCCCGTATGGCTCCGTATGGTCTCGTATGGCCCTGTATGGTCTCGTATGGCCCCGTATGGTCTCGTATGGCCCTGTATGGTCTCGTATGGTCTCGTATGACCCCGTATGGTCTCGTATGGCCCCGTATGGTCTCGTTTGGCCCCCAGTTGGTAGAGCATGAATCATTATTATATTAACGTGGAACTGACACCGTTTTAGCAACAATGAATTCTTGTTAAAATATGTTCATATACGCCCCCAGTAAGAATATGATGCCTGCTTCTAAATGGACTGATAAGCACATAGATATGATCATTTTCAGATGTTCCCACTTCATTAGCATTTGTGAAAATTCTACAGTAATATATAGTGGGAAAACAGCTGTGCATTTGAACAATTAACACTGCAGTAAATAAAACCTATTGTCCAGACGACACAGACTGGAGCACCATAGCCAATCAGTGATACAGTAGGCCTTTATGCAAATCAGCCATTTGCCACACAGGCCTGCTGCCATCATTCCCTTTGAACTGGACTGTGTGTTTACAGGCAGTAGGGCCTGACATCATTCACTTTGAACTGGACTGTGTGTTTACAGGCAGTAGGACCTGACATCATTCACTTTGAACTGGACTGTGTGTTTACAGGCAGTAGCAACAGCGTGACTTCGGATCATTAGAAAGCATTCGCCAAAACCCGCGAGTCTTCTTACATTTGGGAACTTTACAGTCCAATTGATCAAACAACCATGAAGTTGTGAAAAGGGTCAATAGTCGGAAGAGTTGCAGAGTCAATAAAAATAATACCATTATTCATTAGATGCTTTTTCCATGAATTATTCAATTTTCTCTGCAACCATATGGTCTATCTACTAGAAATTATTGGACAATATGGACACAGATATATAACAAATAAATGCTATTTATGAATAAAAAAAATGTAAGTTCAAGTATTCATTACCAAAGTTACCATAGATTATCTGTTAATTACCAAAATTACTGAAGATTCCGGTAACTTTGGTAAATTACCGGTAGTTTTGCAACACTACACATACCAATCCACAGACACCAGCCACCCACAGACACCAGCCACCCACAGACACCAGCCACCCACAGACACTAGCCACCCACAGACACCAGACACCAGCCACCCACCAGACACCAGCCACCCACCAGACACCAGCCACCCACAGACACCAGCCACCCACAGACACCAGCCACCCACAGACACCAGCCACCCAGACACCAGCCACCCACAGACACCCTTACCTAGACTGGTGGGTTTGATGAGCTCGTCCAGCATATCGTAGAAGGGCAGCCTCTGCAGCTTGACGTCTGGGTGCACCGGATGCAGGGTGGCCGAGGTGGGCAGGTGGTGCGCCAGCCCGCTGAGCTCATGCTTGCCAGGCCCCAGCAACGAGATGGGCAGCAGGGCAGCCGGCGAGGGTACTCCCCCGTGCCCGTGGCCCTCATACGCCAGCTGGCTGAGGCCGGCAGGTAGGGCGGCGGTGCCCCCTCCTCCCGAGGCAGGGTAGTGTGGTCCGGGCAGGACCAGCTCTGAGGGAGAGCCCATCTTGGTGGGGAAGCGTCTGCAGTACAGCTCCTTGATCTTCATCTGCACGGCGGGGCTGCAGCCGGCTTTCAGGAGATGCAAGGCCATGGTTAACAGCTCATGTTTTCGCCCGTGTTTGTTGCGGCCCGCGTAACCTAGAAGAACCTGCAGCTCTGAAACGCGCAGGCTCATCACCATTTGCTGTGGAGGGGAGACAGAGAGACAGAGAGAGAGCGAGAGAGAGCGAGAGAGAGCGAGAGAGAGCGAGAGAGACACAGGGAGAGAGAGAGAGACAGAGAGAGACAGAGAGAGACAGAGAGAGACAGAGAGAGACAGAGAGAGACAGAGAGAGACAGAGCGACAGAGCGACAGAGAGACAGAGAGAGACAGAGAGAGACAGAGAGAGACAGACAGAGAGAGACAGAGAGAGACAGAGAGAGACAGACAGAGAGAGACAGAGAGAGACAGAGAGAGACAGAGAGAGAGAGAGAGAGAGAGAGAGACAGAGAGACAGAGAGACAGAGAGAGACAGAGAGACAGAGACAGAGTGTTGAGTTAGGTTAAATGAAATGAGTCTACAAAACTCCTGAAGTACTCCTTGCTTAAACCAACAAAGGTGCCTGGTCGGCGTAGCGTGAAACATGGACAACAGCGTAGGAGTAGTCTAATGATCAGTTGCCTCACACAGAAGAGCTTTAAGAGCTTTTATCATTGCCAGTTTGTGAAGTTCTACCCACAAGAAGAATCCATGAAGGGAACGCAGTGCGTCATTATTCCATCACTCAAGAAGATATACATTACACCTAAAAACCCAGTTAACTTTAATATACACCCTTTTTAAAATGTATTTTAAATTGTACCTTTATTTAACGAGGCAAGTCAGTTAAGAACACATTCTTATTTTCAACGACGGCCTAGGAACAGGGGGTTAACTGCCTTGTTCAGGGGCAGAACGACAGATTTTTACCTTGGCAGCTCGGGGGTTTGAACTTTCAAACCTTCCGGTTACTAGTCCAAAGCTCTAACCACTAGACTACCCTGCCGCCCCCAGACATCGTATTCTATGCATTCTTGCAGTTGTTTCACCTCAACAATAGTCCTACTGCTTTAGACTGGGTAGCCAAATAGCTTCATTTTGATTCAGGATTTTGAATTTTCATGGCACAGATTAAGCTAAATCCATCAAATGAATGTGTAAACTATGTGATATAGGCTAATACGTATCACCAGCTCTCTCATATGGGTTGATGCAGGCCGAGTTTCCACTACAGATAATTACATGTGGCGAGGGTGTGATATGAATTTCAATTAAGTGTTATCAGACCAGGTTCCTACCAGTACGACCTGTGGACTGGAACCAGTTCATGAGTGAGCTGATACTAATTCCATGCTAATGAGATGCAAATTGTTCATTATCTACAATAATGAAATGCCCATGCATATTAATAATGTATGTTCTCCATGCTATGGGTGGACATTCAGAGCAACTAACATCTCATTTGCTCTTGGGCTGGGAATTGCCAGGGACCTCACAATATGATACTTAGGTGCCGATACCACAGCGTTCATTTCATCAACAAAAATATTGACTATAATATAAAACAGACCCAGAAAAAATATATATAAAATGAGACGAGAAAATTATCTCTATGACAAAAAAATCAGACTACTAAGTGGACTGGACAAGAGTTTCTGGAACGATTGAGCGCTTTTCAGTGATAAGCACAATTAATATTAGCAGCAGCACAGATGTGCAGCGCATTCAGCAGTGGGAAGGACACGTCACACCCAGCACACACAGCCTACATCAGCTGGTGAGCTGCAGGGGAGCAAGCGATGAGTGTGAAGTCAGGCAGACAGGCACAGCTTATAGTGTACACATCACACAGGCGACTCTCTTGCTTTTTACCGCCAGCCTTCTAGTTAGCTACCCTTTGGCTGCTTAAGAAACACAAGCTGCTTTACAAAATAAATAAAAAACAACAGCAGCATTGAGTTTAGTAGTAAAACAACAGTCTGGCTATGTTTTTCTCTCCCTTGAGTAATCTAGAGAAAAGTAGGCTGTCTTTGAATTTGTAGTCACGCTCAACCCCTCCCACTTTTCTCACTGTGTTTCATATACGGGTTTTCTAGACAACGCCACCACGTCTCCCTCTTTTCCTCTGCGAACTGATCGATTCTAGACCTTATAGGCTACCGTACAAAAGACATGACCCATAATACTGACGCTATATTGGAGGGCCACATTTTATATTCATAAAGCATATCACGGGCCATTCTAAAGCTAGGCTACTTGCGGACCGGATCGTTAACCATTTGTTTAGGCTACACCTTGTGCAGTTATGTTACCACATTAACTAGCTACAGCGAACAACCCGGGGAAAGCAATGTTATGGAACACTCAGAAAGAGGCTATGTAGAACACAAACACGCCTCTCTGACATGTTGAATAAGGAATAACGCCGGCTCTATTCATGGCATTTCTATGTGCCACGTTCGAGAACGCGACCCTGGTACCATTACCAGAAGTCTACTGAACGTGACCCTGGTACCATTACCAGTAGCCTACTGAACGTGACCCTGGTACCATTACCAGTAGCCTACTGAACGTGACCCTGGTACCATTACCAGTAGCCTACTGAACGTGACCCTGGTACCATTACCAGTAGCCTACTGAACGTGACCCTGGTACCATTACCAGTAGCCTACTGAACGTGACCCTGGTACCATTACCAGTAGCCTACTGAACGTGACCCTGGTACCATTACCAGTAGCCTACTGAACGTGACCCTGGTACCATTACCAGTAGCCTACTGAACGTGACCCTGGTACCATTACCAGTAGCCTACTGAACGTGCCCCTGGTACCATTACCAGTAGCCTACTGAACGTGCCCCTGGTACCATTACCAGTAGCCTACTGAACGTGACCCTGGTACCATTACCAGTAGCCTACTGAACGTGACCCTGGTACCATTACCAGTAGCCTACTGAACATGACCCTGGTACCATTACCAGTAGCCTACTGAACGTGACCCTGGTACCATTACCAGTAGCCTACTGAACGTGACCCTGGTACCATTACCAGTAGCCTACTGAACGTGACCCTGGTACCATTACCAGTAGCCTACTGAACGTGACCCTGGTACCATTACCAGTAGCCTACTGAACGTGACCCTGGTACCATTACCAGTAGCCTACTGAACGTGACCCTGGTACCATTACCAGTAGCCTACTGAACGTGCCCCTGGTACCATTACCAGTAGCCTACTGAACGTGCCCCTGGTACCATTACCAGTAGCCTACTGAACGTGACCCTGGTACCATTACCAGTAGCCTACTGAACGTGACCCTGGTACCATTACCAGTAGCCTACTGAACATGACCCTGGTACCATTACCAGTAGCCTACTGAACGTGACCCTGGTACCATTACCAAATCACTGAAGCTGGAGACTCATATCTCCCTCACTAGCTTTAAGCACCAGCTGTCAGAGCAGCTCACAGATCACTGCACCTGTGCATAGCCCATCTGTAAATAGCCCATCCAACTACCTCATCCCCATTCTGTTATTTACTTTGCTCCTTTGCACCCCAGTATCTCAACTTGCACATTCATCTTCTGCACATCTATCACTCCAGTGTTTAATTGCTATACTGTAATTACTTTGCCACTATGGCCTATTTATTGCCTTACCTCCCTTATCTCACCTCATTTGCACACATTGTATATAGACTTATTTCTACTGTATTATTGACTGTATGTTTGTTTATTCCATGTGTAACTCTGTGTTGTTGTATGTATCGCACTGCTTTGCTTTATCTTGGCCAGGTCGCAATTGTAAATGAGAACTTGTTCTCAACTAGCCTACCTGGTTAAATAAAGGTGTTCTCAACTAGCCTACCTGGTTAAATAAAGGTGTTCTCAACTAGCCTACCTGGTTAAATAAAGGTGTTCTCAACTAGCCTACCTGGTTAAATAAAGGTGTTCTCAACTAGCCTACCTGGTTAAATAAAGGTGTTCTCAACTAGCCTACCTGGTTAAATAAAGTGAAACAATAATAATAATAACTAGACTAAATCCTTCAAATGACAAAAATGTGACATGGTGATATTTTAGTCAAAATGACAAACACTAAATCTAAAAAAAAAAATGAACACAGCAATTTTCTTGACTCTGTATGCGATTCGATGTTCCAGACATATATCTCACCAAATGTCTGTTTCCATGATCAGTCATGGAAATAAATGTGCTGAAAACAAATTGGCTCCCGATTAAAAAATAATATGGACAACGGAGTTATAAAGTAAAAGCTCTGGAGTTCCGATGCAGGTACAGTGATGTTCACCCCCATCACTAATTCTCCTTCAAGGCTTCGCCTCGATGACCATAGACATGGCCTCGATTCGAAATCTTAATCTAGCCTATAGATTACTGATGTAGACTGGCGTACCTAGATCAGTCCACTGATGATCTCCCTATAACGTGACCCCACTATAACTGAGTTTGGGCGGTATAACGTATATACCGTATACCGGGGTATTTGGAAAAAGCCACGGGATGGTTTTCCAATACCGTTGAAACTATACATTTGAATATTTGTAGCTACATTTTAAGTAAATGCCTTCAGTCAACTTGTGCAATACATTAGGAGATAAAGAACATTGTGTTCTCCGTTTCATCTGTCACATAATTATGACGCTTACGATAGTTCCCTGTCACGTGGTGTTTGTTTATAAGCACACAATAACGAGACCGGAGGCGTGTGAGTCTTTCACTGTCGTGCAGCACGTGCCAGGTGATCTAATTTTCAGACTGGAATTCACAACTAAATGTTTGCCAGCTAGATATCTTATAACTATTAAGTTAACTTTCTAGAATGTGCTAAATGCTCTGCAGTTGTGCATTTGATTTGCTAATTTAGTAGCTAGTGAGGTATCTGGCGAAGTGGTAGCTTCTTCCAAAAATCAAGTATTCTCTTGATAACAGCAGAGTATCCCCTCGCGGATCACGAGCCTGGCTAATATTCCTTTTGCGCAGCAAACTGAGTAGCATTTGGGAGTTACTTGTATAGTTTAGGTCAGAAACTGTACAAAATGTTTGCAATGCGCTCGTTAGTATTTAATTAGCATCCTCTATGAGGATTCCTTAGTAGTGGTTAGTATTTAGTTAGCATCCTATGAGGATTCCTTAGTAGTTGTTAGCATTTAGTTAGCATCCTATAAGGATTCCTTAGTAATTGTTAGCATTTAGTTAGCATCCTATGAGGATTCCTTAGTAGTTGTTAGCATTTTGGTAAATTACACTTTTTGGGCTTTGAATATTAGCACTTTTTAAATAAATACCTGCAGTCAACATGTGCACAAGGTCCAGCACAAGCTTCATTATGAGGCTTACCGGTACTGGGTTTCCCAAAACAGCAGTTTGAGACAGTCACACGTGTTTGTTTACAAAGAAGAACAACAAGCAAAGCTTATGGAGGAGGGTGAGTCACTCCAGCAGCGCAACTTAAGTGAGGTGATAATGTGTGGTTCTGAAAGGCTAAGGTAGCAGGATAACGCTGGGTGTATCAGGGCTGGTTCAGACCACACCGGGTGGGTGTGGAATGAGGTGACAGGTCCACTGAGCAGCAGCTGTGTGTTCTCTTAAGGAAAACAGCCCTCAGAAGCTCTAATGTAATAGGTTACATAATAATCAAATATATGGGTAAAATAGCAGATATGATGGCAGCACATAAGTCAACGTGACAGGCACACGCAGCACACACCCCTAGTATAACAAACGCCCTGGGCGTGGAATATTGGAGACTTGGATAGCCACCTTCATATCATTTATCTTAATGACAGGGGAGAGATAAAACCAGTGATTAAAACACAGAGCACTAAAACCTCCCCTGAGCTGCTACCCCCCCCCCACACACACACTCCCAGTAGTCAACCACATACACAAGCTGAAGAGAGAGAGAGGAGGAAAGATAGAGATAGTGCGAGAGACAGTGCTATGTTTCTCATGCGAATAAAGCCCATTGAATTGAGAGCAAGAGAGAGAGTGTGTATCTGTCTTTCTGAAATCTCTCATAACCCAGCTACCACTGACACTAGCCCTAGAAACCCTAACTGTAGCTTAAAATAGCCCAGCTATCACTGTGACACTAGCCCTAGAAACCCTATCTATCTTTAGCTTAGCATAGCCCAGCTACCACTAACCCCAGCCCTAGAAACCCTAACTGTAGGTTAGAATAGCCCAGCTACCACTAACACCAGCCCTAGAAACCCTAACTGTAGCTTAGAATAGCCCAGCTATCACTAACACCAGCCCTAGAAACCCTAACTGTAGCTTAGCATAGCCCAGCTACCACTAACACCAGCCCTAAAAACCCTAACTGTAGGTTAGAATAGCCCAGCTACCACTAACACCAGCCCTAGAAACCCTAACTGTAGCTTAGAATAGCCCAGCTATCACTAACACCAGCCCTAGAAACCCTAACTGTAGCTTAGCATAGCCCAGCTACCACTAACACCAGCCCTAAAAATCCTAACTGTAGGTTAGAATAGCCCAGCTACCACTAACACCAGCCCTAGAAACCCTAACTGTAGCTTAGAATAGCCCAGCTATCACTAACACCAGCCCTAGAAACCCTAACTGTAGCTTAGCATAGCCCAGCTACCACTAACTCTAGAAACCCTAACTGTAGATTAGCATAGCCCAGCTACCACTAACACTAGCCCTAGAAATGCTAACTGTAGATTAGCATAGTCCAGCTACCACTAACACTTGCCCTAGAAACCCTAACTGTAGCTTAGCACAGCCTAACTACCACTGTGACACTAGCCCTACAAACCCTATCTAACTTTAGCTTAGCCCAGCTACCACTGACACTATCCCTAGAAACCCTGTCTAACTGTAGCTTAGTATAGCCCAGCTACCACGAACACTCACCCTAGAAACCCTAAAAGGGAACCCAAACCGGCTGGCGGTGCACTTGCTAGCTAATTTGTTCTATTTACCTAGCTTGCTGTTGCTAGCTAATTTGTCCTGGGATATAAACATTGAGTTGTTATTTTACCTGAAATGCACAAGGTCCTCTACTCCGACAATTAATCCACACATAAAACGGTCAACCAAATAGTTTCTAGTCATCTCTACTCCTTCCAGGATTTATCAACTTTGAATATATATGGTGATTGGCATCTAGACTTTCATAGTATTACCACGACGACCGGCAAAACAGTTTGTCTTTCAATCACCCACGTGGGTATAACCAATGAGGAGATGGCACGTGAGTACCTGCTTCTATAAACCTAACTGTAGCTTAGCATAGCCCAGCTACCACTAGCCCTAGAAACCCTATCCAACTGTTGCTTAGCATAGCCCAGCTACCACTAACACTAGCCCTAGAAACCCTATCCAACTGTAGCTTAGCATAGCCCAGCTACCACTAACACTAGCCCTAGAAACCCTAACTGTAGCTTAGCATAGCCCAGCTACCACTAACACTAGCCCTAGAAACCCTATCCAACTGTTGCTTAGCATAGCCCAGCTACCACTAACACTAGCCCTAGAAACCCTATCCAACTGTAGCTTAGCATAGCCCAGCTACCACTAACACTAGCCCTAGAAACCCTAACTGTAGCTTAGCATAGCACACACAGAACTGTACACATATTTCCCCCCCTTTACCACACTGCGGATGTGTAACATTCCTCCACTGACCTGAAGAAAAGTGAGGGAAAACAAATAGAGACAAAAACACTGGAGCCAGAGGAGGAGACAGACAGCAGGACAGAGCACTCTCTCTCTTTTCCTGACTCATCATACAAGGCCCAATCATCATATTTACTGTTACAGTAATTATCAGGACACTGTTTTGAAAGGAGGTCTGGTGTGGTTTTAGCACACAGGCCAAAACATCTGATGTCACACAGTCCTTTAGGCCATGCTGTGAGAGGAGTGATGGGTCCAGACTCCAAGCATGTAGCATCAATCCTAGCATCATGAGGATTTAGGCTATACAGCTATTAGCAAGGCCTACAACAGTGTTCCCAAAACTCCATCCTCAGGAACCCAAGGAGAGCACATTTTGGTTTGCGCCCTAACACTACACAGCTGATGATCAAAGCTTGATAATTAGCTAATTATATGAATCAGCTGTGTAGCGTTAGGGCAAAAACCAAAAAGGGGCCCCCCTGGGGGTCCCCAGGACCGAGTTTGGGAATCGCTGGCCTTATTGAGTAAGTCACACTTCACTCTGTCCTCTATTTTTACTGCAGCACATAGGCTACACTTCCTGTGCTTTCCTTATAAAATAAAGGAAATGTGTATGATAAGGCAGTAAGCACACAGAAGATTCAGACGCATAAATTCTAATTGAATCCAGCCTAACATACTGATATATCATATCTGACAGCGAAGTAACGCCCTCTGGCATTTCTGTCTCCAGCAGTTCAACTTTGATTTCTGGTCACACAGATGGGGTCTTAGAAAACACCTTCAATAACACAGAACAACACACATGTTGAAAACCTCTGCTAACTCGTATTAACCTCTACAGAGCACCCTAAAGAAAAGTAAAGGTATGACATATTTTACTATGTTACTGGTATGAATGTACAGACCGGTTTGAGTTTTTACTTTACCTTCTATAAAAAGGTATTTAAAATGATTGGTTTGTTAAATGGATACTCTGCTACTTGAGTCATCTCTCTCTCTCTCTCCATCAATTCAATTCAATTCAAGGGCTTTATTGGCATGGGAAACACATGTTAACATCGTCAAAGCAAGTGAAATAGATAAAAACAAAAGTGAAATAAACAATAAAAAATGAACAGTAAACATTACTCCTAAAAGTTCCAAAAGAATAAATACATTTCAAATGTAATATTTAAGCAATAAGGCCCAATGCGTCGTGCCTAAGAACAGCCCTTAGCCGTGGTATATTGGCCATATACCCACAAACCCCCGAGGTGCCTTATTGCTATTATGAACTGGTTACCAACGTAATTAGAGCAGTAAAAACAAATGCTTTGTCATACCCGTGGTATACGGTCTGATATACCACGGCTGTCAGCCAATCAGCATTCAGGGCTCTAACCATCCAGATATATATATATATATATATACACACAGTGTTGTAATGATGTGCAAATAGTTATAAGTTAAACAGGGAAAATAAATATGGGTTGTATTTTCAATGGTGTTTGTTCTTCACTGGTTGACCTTTTCTTGTAGCACAAGGTCATACATCTGGCTGCTGTGATGGCACACTGTGGTATTTCAACCAAGAGATACAAGAGTTTATCAAAATTGCATTTGTTTTTCTTAATTCTTTGTTGGTCTGTGTAATCTGAGGGAAATGTGTGTCTCTAATATGGTCATACAATTGGACAGGAGGATAGGAATTGCAGCTCAGTTTCCACCTCATGTTGTGGGCAGTGTGCATATAGCCTGTCTTCTCTTGAGAGCCAGTTCTGCCTACAGTGGCCTTTCTCAATAGCAAGGCTATGCTCACTGAGTCTGTACATAGTCAAAGCTTTCCTTAAGTTTGGGTCAGTCACAGTGGTCAGGTATTTTGCCACTGTGTACTCTCTGTTTAGGGCCTAATAGCATTCTCGGTCATCCCCCTCTTCAAAGGGGGGGACACTCTTGACCCAAACTGCTACAGACCTATATCTATCCTACCATGCCTTTCTAAGGTCTTCGAAAGCCAAGTCAACAAACAGATTACCGACCATTTTGAATCTCACCATACCTTCTCTGCTATGCAATCTGGTTTCAGAGCTGGTCATGGGTGCACCTCAGCCACGCTCAAGGTCCTAAACGATATCTTAACCGCCATCGATAAGAAACATTACTGTGCAGCCGTATTCATTGATCTGGCCAAGGCTTTCGACTCTGTCAATCACCACATCCTCATCGGCAGACTCAACAGCCTTGGTTTCTCAAATGATTGCCTCGCCTGGTTCACCAACTACTTCTCTGATAGAGTTCAGTGTGTCAAATCGGAGGGTCTGTTGTCCGGACCTCTGGCAGTCTCTATGGGGGTGCCACAGGGTTCAATTCTTGGACCGACTCTCTTCTCTGTATACATCAATGAGGTCGCTCTTGCTGCTGGTGAGTCTCTGATCCACCTCTACGCAGACGACACCATTCTGTATACTTCCGGCCCTTCTTTGGACACTGTGTTAACAACCCTCCAGGCAAGCTTCAATGCCATACAACTCTCCTTCCGTGGCCTCCAATTGCTCTTAAATACAAGTAAAACTAAATGCATGCTCTTCAACCGATCACTACCTGCACCTACCCGCCTGTCCAACATCACTACTCTGGACGGCTCTGACTTAGAATACGTGGACAACTACAAATACTTAGGTGTCTGGTTAGACTGTAAACTCTCCTTCCAGACCCATATCAAACATCTCCAATCCAAAGTTAAATCTAGAATTGGCTTCCTATTTCGCAACAAAGCATCCTTCACTCATGCTGCCAAACATACCCTTGTAAAACTGACCATCCTACCAATCCTCGACTTTGGCGATGTAATTTACAAAATAGCATCCAATACCCTACTCAACAAATTGGATGCAGTCTATCACAGTGCAATCCGTTTTGTCACCAAAGCCCCATATACTACCCACCATTGCGACCTGTACGCTCTCGTTGGCTGGCCCTCGCTTCATACTCGTCGCCAAACCCACTGGCTCCATGTCATCTACAAGACCCTGCTAGGTAAAGTCCCCCCTTATCTCAGCTCGCTGGTCACCATAGCATCTCCCACCTGTAGCACACGCTCCAGCAGGTATATCTCTCTGGTCACCCCCAAAACCAATTCTTTCTTTGGCCGTCTCTCTTTCCAGTTCTCTGCTGCCAATGACTGGAACGAACTACAAAAATCTCTGAAACTGGAAACACTTATCTCCCTCACTAGCTTTAAGCACCAACTGTCAGAGCAGCTCACAGATTACTGCACCTGTACATAGCCCACCTATAATTTAGCCCTATCAACTACCTCTTTCCAAACTGTATTTAATTTATTTATTTATTTTGCTCCTTTGCACCCCATTATTTTTATTTCTACTTTGCACATTCTTCCATTGCAAAACTACCATTCCAGTGTTTTACTTGCTATATTGTATTTACTTTGCCACCAAGGCCTTTTTTTTTTTGCCTTTACCTCCCTTCTCACCTCATTTGCTCACATTGTATATAGACTTGTTCATACTTTATTATTGACTGTATGTTTGTTTTACTCCATGTGTAACTCTGTGTTGTTGTATCTGTCGAACTGCTTTGCTTTATCTTGGCCAGGTCGCAATTGTAAATGAGAACTTGTTCTCAACTTGCCTACCTGGTTAAATAAAGGTAAAATAAAAAATAAAAATAAAATAAATAAATTCTCGTTTCCTCAGATTTTTTTGTAAATTCTTTCCAATGTATCAAGTAATTATCTTTTTGTTTTCTCATGATTTGGTTGGGTCTAATTGTGTTGCTGTCCTGGGGCTCTGTGGGGTGTGTTTGTGAACAGAGCCCCAGGACCAGCTTGCGTAGGGGACACTTATTCAGGTTCATCTCTCTGTAGGTGATGGCTTTGTTATGGAAGGTTTAGGAATCACTTCCTTTTAGGTGATTGTAGTATGTAACGACCCTTTATCGATTTTGATAATTACTGGGTAATTAGGCCGATACATTATTTGGTGTTTGACGATGTACACGGAGGATATTTTAGGATAATTCTGCATGCAGAGTCTCACTAAAATAAATTGTAAGCTGAATATGCTAAATCGCTAATTAGTAAGCAAAAGTAGCTAGCTAATACAGCCTGATAACAGTGCTTGTGTAGGCCTAAATCAGCATGTTTGTGCAACAGTATTTTCTAAATCAGAGAGGAATAGGCAAAGCATAAATGTTGGCTACATGAAGTACGAGAAAACATTTATTGTAGACAAAGATTATAAGTTCCCACTCTCCTGGGTAACACTGACCAACACTTTGGTTCCTACCCTGTCAAAGTAATAAATCCACAGAGATCCTATTAGTATAATAATTCCTAATTCCCTGGCTTTTTCATTCGTTGTCATGTCAAACACCATATTCAGTGACCGCTTTTACATTCTAACTATAGAATTATGATAATCATCATTATATTTCCAGGATTCCAACATCTCAAGTGTTCTGATCTAAATCGCAAATTGCAATATTTGGTTAAAAATCAGGCTAGATTTTTTTGCCCATATCGTGCAGCTCTACGTGGCACTTTTTGTTGAAGTTTGATTGAACAGTGTAAAACAATCAGAATGGAGAAATTGCCAATGAAATCCCATAATGTCTGTGTTGCCACCCAGGCATCATGCACAACTCATGAAGCAAATGTAAAACTTAGATTATTTAAAATACCGTCAAATGTGAAGGAAAAAAAAAAATGGTGATATGATATTTTGGCCATATCGCCCTATACTAAACTATTTTTAACTCTACTGTCCGGTCCTGCACTGCACTCTCCTGTGCTCTACTCTGCTGTCCAAACTTGTGAAACAGATTTGGTGGGGTCAGGACAACCCAAATTTGGTCTTAACGTCTGCACAGTTCTTCCAGTAAATGTGTTTTGGTAAAATGTTCAGTGGAAATGTTAAAAGTCGTCATTGTTCATAGAGTTGTATGGTTTGTTTAACTTAGCAATCATTAGTTGTTTGTTTGTCATACATTTCAAATGAAAAATCAGCGTCTCAGCGTCTGTTACCTTGGAATTGCCCTGGTGTATTTTCTATAGGTTGAGGGGGAGTAGAGTAGAGTGCTAGTGAGCATTCATTCCTTTGGAGTGTGGGAAGGAGGGAGAGAGGGAAGGAAGGAGGGAAGGAAGGAGAGAGGGAAGGATACAAGCAGCGGAGCTCCCAAAACAAATTAAATTCTCCACAGCTCCTGTGAAAACAGAGGCAATCATGAGGAGCTATGGCGAGGTAGGGTGAAGGAGCAGGTGTGAGGAGCGCTGGAGAGGTAGGTTGAAGGAGCAGGTGTGAGGAGCGCTGGAGAGGTAGGTTGAAGAAGCAGGTGTGAGGAGCGCTGGAGAGGTAGGGTGAAGGAGCAGGGGTGAGGAGCGCTGGAGAGGTAGGGTGAAGGAGCAGGGGTGAGGAGCACTGGAGAGGTAGGGTGAAGGGGCAAGCGTGAGGAGCGCTGGAGAGGTAGGGTGAAGGGGCAGGAGTGAGGAGCACTGGAGAGGTAGGGTGAAGGGACAGGCATGAGGAGAGCTGGAGAGGTAGGGTGAAGGGGCAGGAGTGAGGAGCACTGGAGAGGTAGGGTGAAGGGACAGGCATGAGGAGAGCTGGTCTGGGACAGTATAAGAGCCTAGAGCAGCCTACTATTTAACAGAACTGAGTAGCCTAGATATGGCCAGCGACACCCGTCTATTCACTACTTACACACTGATATCCATGTCTGGGTCAACAGAGACCATAGCTCTAAGACATCTATGCAACGTAGGCCCTGGTCTATTTGCATGTAGGCCAAGCATCAAAACATACAATAGGCCAAGCATCAAAACGTACAGTAGTACAATAGGCCAAGCATCAAAACGTACAATAGGCCAAGCATCAAAACGTACAATAGGCCAAGCATCAAAACGTACAGTAGTACAATAGGCCAAGCATCAAAACGTACAATAGGCCAAGCATCAAAACGTACAGTAGTACAATAGGCCAAGCATCAAAACGTACAGTAGTACAATAGGCCAAGCATCAAAACGTACAATAGGCCAAGCATCAAAACGTACAGTAGTACAATAGGCCAAGCATCAAAACGTACAGTAGTACAATAGGCCAAGCATCAAAACGTACAATAGGCCAAGCATCAAAACGTACAATAGGCCAAGCATCAAAACGTACAGTAGTACAATAGGCCATTTAATTTTTTTTTTAAACGCTGCAGATGAGAAGGTGTCACCAAATGTGAACTCCACAATGTAACTATATGGAATATAGAGCACAGAGGAGAAACTAAGGACTGCTGCTGTGGCAGGTCTGATTCTTCAGCAGAACACCAGCGTTCAGTGGAGAGTTACAGACAGAGCTACAGACAGAGACACAGAACTACAGACAGAGACACAGACAGAGCGAGAGAGAGAGACACATACAGAGCTACAGACAGAGAGACACATACAGAGAGAGAGAGACACATACAGAGCTACAGACAGAGAGAGAGAGCAATCACACCAGCAAGATTAGTGACCTGTTGCCACAAGAAAAGGGCAACCAGTGAAGAACAAACACCATTGTAAATACAACCCATATTTATGTTTATTTATTTTCCCTTTCGTACTTTAACTATTTGCACATCATTACAACACTGGATATATACACATAATATGACATTTGAAATGTCCTTATTATTTTTGGAACTTTTGTAAGTGTATTGTTTACTGTAATTGTTTTTGTCTATTTCACTTTTGTTAATTATCTATTTCACTTGCTTTGGCAATGCAAACATACATTTCCCATGCCAGTAAAGCCCTTGAATAGAATTGAGAGACAGAGAAACAGAGATCAGACCTATGCCCCTCCTGCCCACCCCATGCCCCCACTCCAGCAAAGAGGGCTTCAACATGAGTCACACAGACGGCCTGAGGTCATCTGCCTTTGGCCTAAAGAGCAGGAACCTGGACATTACCAAAGAAATTAGAAATACAGACATAATCATCCTGCGAGAATTATGGTATAGATGAGACGGACCCACTGGTTGCCCTCTAGGTTACAGAGAGCTGGTAGTCCCATCCACCAAACTACCAGGTGTGAAACAGGGAAGGGACTCAGGGGGTACGCTAATTTGGTATAGAGCAGCCATAACTCACTCTATTAAATTTATCAAAACAATAATATTTTACATTTGGCTAGAAATTGAAAAGGAAATGATCTCAGAGAAATGTCCTCCTACCTAAATCTCCTCAATAGAATCCCCATACTTTAATGAAGACAGCTTCTCCATCCTGGAGGGGGAAATCAATCATTTCCAGGCCAAGGGGCATATGTACTAGTCTGTGGTGACCTAAATGACAGAACTGGACAAGATCCTGACACCCTCAGCACACAGGGGAACAAACACCTACCTGGAGGTGACAGCATTCCATCCCCCATGTGGCCCCGTAGGCACAACTACGACAACATCACCAACAGAAACAGGACACAACTCCTGCAGCTTGGTCACACGCTGGGTCTGTACATAGTCAACGGTAGGCTTCGAGGGGACTCCTATGGTAGGTACACCTATAGCTCTGTTACATCCTGGGTCTGTACATAGTCAACGGTAGGCTTCGAGGGGACTCCTATGGTAGGTACACCTATAGCTCTGTTACATCCTGGGTCTGTACATAGTCAACGGTAGACTTCGAGGGGACTCCTATGGTAGGTACACCTATAGCTCTGTTACATCCTGGGTCTGTACATAGTCAACGGTAGGCTTCGAGGGGACTCCTATGGTAGGTACACCTATAGCTCTGTTACATCCTGGGTCTGTACATAGTCAACGGTAGGCTTCGAGGGGACTCCTATGGTAGGTACACCTATAGCTCTGTTACATCCTGGGTCTGTACATAGTCAACGGTAGGCTTCGAGGGGACTCCTATGGTAGGTACTAGAGGTCGACCGATTATGATTTTTCAACACCGATACCGATTATTGGAAGACCAAAAAAAACGATAACAGATTAGCCAATTTTTATTTATTTATTTGTAATAATGACAATTACAACAATACTGAATGAACATTTATTTTAACATAATATAATACATCAATAAAAATCAATTTAGCCTCAAATAAATAATGAAACATGTTCAATTTGGTTTAAATAATGCAAAAACAAAGTGTTGGAGAAGTAAAAGTGCAGTATGTGCCATGTAAGAAAGCTAACGTTTAAGTTCCTTGCTCAGAACATGAGAACATATGAAAGCTGGTGGTTCCTTTTAACATGAGTCTTCAATATTCCCAGGTAAGAAGTTTTAGGTTGTAGTTAATATAGTTATTATAGGACTATTTCTCTCTATACCATTTGTATTTCATATACCTTTGACTATTGGATGTTCTTATAGGCACTATAGTATTGCCAGTGTAAAAGTATAGCTTTCATCCCTCTCCTAGCCCCTACCTGGGCTCGAACGAGGAACACATCGACAACAGCCACTCTCGAAGCAGCGTTACCCATGCAGAGCAAGGGGAACACCCACTCCAAGTCTCAGAGCGAGTGACGTTTGAAACGCTTTAAGCACCAGCTGTCAGAGCAGCTCACAGATCACTGCACTTGTTCATAGCCCATCTTTATACAGCCCTCGTTCTAGCTACCTCATCCCCATACTGTATTTATTTATTTTGCATCACAGTATCTCTACTTGCACATCCATCTTTTGCACATCTACCATTCCAGTGTTTAATTGCCGTATTGTAATTACTTCGCCACCTTGGCCCATTTATTGCCTTAACTCCCTTATTTGACCTTATTTGCACTCACTGTATATATACTTTTTTCCCCCTACTGTATTATTGACTGTATGTTTTGTTCATTCCACGTGTAACTCTGTGTTGTTGTTTGTGTCGAACTGCTATGCTTTATCTTGGCCAGGTCACAGTTGTAAATGAGAAGTTGTTCTCAACTAGCCTACCTGGTTAAATAAAGGTGTTCTCAACTAGCCTACCTGGTTAAATAAAGGTGTTCTCAACTAGCCTACCTGGTTAAATAAAGGTGTTCTCAACTAGCCTACCTGGTTAAATAAAGGTGTTCTCAACTAGCCTACCTGGTTAAATAAAGGTGTTCTCAACTAGCCTACCTGGTTAAATAAAGGTGTTCTCAACTAGCCTACCTGGTTAAATAAAGGTGTTCTCAACTAGCCTACCTGGTTAAATAAAGGTATATATAAAAAAAATATGTAAAAATGTTGGCTAAATCGGCGCCCAAAATTACCGATTTCCAATTGTTATGAAAATTTGAAATCGGCCCTAATTAATCGGCCATTACAATTAATCGGTCGACCTCTAGTAGGTACACCTATAGCTCATCTCTTGACAGTAGTATTGAAGACCACTTTATCACTGACCTCAACCCAGAGTCTCTCAAAGTCAGTCCACTGACACCCCTATCAGACCACAGCAAAATCGCAATCTACTTGAACAGAGCAATACTCAATCATGACGCATCAAAGCCAAAGGAACTGAATAATGTTAAGAAATGCTATAGATGGAAGGGAAGTAGTGTGGAAACCTACCAAAAACAATTAGGCAACAACAAATGAAATCCCTTGTAGTCAACTTCCTGGACAAAACGTTCCACTGTAATAGTGAAGGTGTAACCTTGGCAGTGGAAAACCTAAACAGTATAGTTGACCTCTCAGCTTCACTATCAAATCTAGACATTCCTAAAAGAAAACCTAAGAAAATGAACAACAATGACAAATGGTTTGATGAAGAATGCAAAAACCTAAGAAAGAAATGGAGAAACCTGTCCAACCAAAAACATAGAGACCCAGAAAACCTGAGCCTACGCTTTTACTATGGCGAATCACTAAAACAATACAGAAATACACTACGGGAAAAAGAAGGAACAGCACGTCAGAAATCAGCTCAATGTAATTGAAGAATCCATAGACTAACCACTTCTTGGAAAATTGGAAAACACTAAACAAAACGAAGAGTTGGTGCCCTCACACATTGACTCTGTACTGGTACCACCTGTATATAGTCTCCACATTGACTCTGTACTGGTACCACCTGTATATAGCCTCCACATTGACTCTGTACCGGTACCACCTGTATATAGCCTCTCTACTGTTATTTTCACAGTCATTTTACTGTTTAGGTTGTTTTTTTTCTTTACTTATCCATTGTTTACCTAAAACCAATTTTTTATTCAAAATGTCACTGTTGGTTAGGACTTGTAAATAAGCATTTCACTGTAAGGTCTATAGGGTTGTATTCGGCGCACGTGACAAATGAAATGATCAAATATACAGACTACAAATTACATTGGCTACACATAAACTCTTTAACATCATCCTCAGCTCTGACCTTTCCCCCAATATTTGGAACCAAGGACTGATCAACCCAATGTACAAAAGTGTAGACAAATTTGACCCTAATAACTACCGTGGGATATGTGTCAACAGTAACCTTGGTAAAATCCTCTGCATTTTCATTAACAGCAGACTCGTACATTTCCTCAGTGAAAACAATGTACTGAGTAAATGTCAAATTGACTTTTTACCAAATTACCGTACGACAGACCACATATTCACCCTGCACACCCTAATTGACAAACAAACCAAAACAAAGGCAAAGTCTTCTCGTGCTTTGCTGATTTAAAAAAAGCTTGACTCAATTTGGCATGAGGATCTGCTATTCAAATTGATGGAAAGCTGTGTTGGGGGAAAAACATACAACATTATAAAATCCATGTACACAAACAAATGGGCAAACATTTATTCCCACAAGGCCGTGGGGTGAGACAGGGATGCAGCTTGAGCCCCACCCTCTTCAACATATATATCAACGATTTGGCGAGGGCACTAGAACAGTCTGCAGCACCCGGCCTCACCCTAATAGAATCTAAAGTCAAATGTCTACTGTTTGCTGATTATCTAGTGTTACTATCCCCAACCAAGGAGGGCCTACAGCAGCACCTAGATCTTCTGCACAGATTCTGCCAGACCTGGGCCCTGACAGTAAATCTCAGTAAGACCAAAATAATGGTGTCCCAAAAAAGGTCAATTTGCCAGGACCACAAATACAAATGTAATTTAGACACAGTTACCCTAGAACACACAAAAAAAACGATACACACCCCGGCCTGAACATCAGCGCCTCAGGTAACTTCCACAAAGCTGTGAACGAACTGAGAGACAAGGCAAGAAGGGCATTCTTTGCCATCAAAAGGAACATAAAATGTAACATACATCTGATCTGGCTAAAAATACTTGAATCAGTTATAGAGCCCTTTATGGTTGTGAGGTCTGAGGGTCCACTCACTAACCAAAAATTCACCAAATGGAGACTCAGCATGCAGAATTCTGCTAAAATATCCTCAGTGTACATCGTAAAAACACCAAATAATGCACGCAGAGCAGAATTAGGCTGATATCCACTAATGATCAAAATCCAGAAAAGAGCCGTTAAATTCTACAACCACCTAAAAGGAAGCGATTCCCAAACCTTCCATAACAAAGCCATCACCAACAGAGAAATGAACCTAGAGAAGTCCCCTAAACAAGCTGGTCAACAGAGCCCCAGGACAGCAACACAATCAGACCCAACCAAATCACCAGAAAACCAAAAGAGAATTACTGAGTACAATCTGAGTAAACTAGAATGCTATTTGGAACTAAACAGAGAGTACACAGTGGCAGAATACCTGACCACAGTGACTGACCCACAGTTAAGGAAAGCTTTGACTATGTACAGACTCAGTGAGCATAGCCTTGCTATTGAGAAAGGCCACCGTAGGCAGGCTCAAGAGAAGACTGCCTATGTGCACTGAGTCTGTACATAGTCAAAGCTCTTATCCAGACTTAACACATAAAATGAGGTGGAAACTGATCTGCACCTCCTACCAAATGTATTAGAGACACATATTTCCCTCAGATTACACAGATCCACAAAGACTCCCATATCAAGAGAGAGAGGCAGGGAGAGGAGATTGAGAGTGGCGGGGAGAGGAGATTGAGTGAGGCGGGGAGAGGAGATTGAGAGAGGCAGGGAGCAAGAGAGAGCGGGGGAGGGGTAGAGAGGGAGGGGGAGGGGTAGAGAGGGAGGGAGAGACAGAGTGGGAGAAAAAGTGCAAGAGGGGGAGGAAAGGAGATGGAGAGAGACCGAAAGGGAGGGAGGGAGGGAGGGAGGAGAAAAACAGAGCGAGAGGCAGAGAGAGAGGGGTAGTGGTTTGTGATAATAGTGAGGGGAGAGAGAGGTACTGGTTAGTGATAATAGTGAGGGGAGAGAGAGGTAGTGGTTAGTGATAATAGTGAGGGGAGAGAGAGGTAGTGATTAGTGATAATAGTGAGGGGAGAGAGAGGTAGTGGTTAGTGATAATAGTGAGGGGAGAGAGAGGTAGTGGTTAGTGATAATAGTGAGGGGAGAGAGAGGTAGTGGTTAGTGATAATAGTGAGGGGAGAGAGAGGTAGTGATTAGTGATAATAGTGAGGGGAGAGAGAGGTAGTGGTTAGTGATAATAGTGAGGGGAGAGAGAGGTACTGGTTAGTGATAATAGTGAGAGACTGATATGGGTCCTACTGAGAGTGATACACTGCGTCAGAGGTTTAGATGTTACTAAACCTCCCCCACACAGAGACAACCGAGATGAAAACCCACGTGCACACCAACACGTTCACACATTAAAGTACGGACACATGCAACCCTCTGACACAGAAATGTAAAAGCCCTGACATGCACGTCCACATTTAGGCTAGCTCAAACACACAGGACTACTGACACACAGTCTGTCTCCTATCCAGACTGAACACACACCTGTTAGTGCCCTACCGTGTTGTAGCCCCCCTCCACAACAGATCCCGGAATGAAACCAATCAGACAGTAAAAAAGGGCCTTTGAAGGCGTAAGCAGACAGGCCAGTGCTCAGCTGCACGGCAGACGGCAGCCTTTTTGAACGGACTGTTTCATCTGTCAGAAGAGGCACGGGGCTATAGAACTGCTGGGGCTGGCAAATACACTGTGATGCCGGACTAGGGAGTCACTAGTGCTCTCACACACACACACACACACACACACACCAACCCATTCCAGTACATATGAAGGGGCCAGTAGCCAGTACTGGCACAACAGGTGCTTGCCCACTACAGAACAAACATACAAAGACCAAGCATGCAAAAAGAGTGTGCACAATGCTAACACAATGCTAACACAATGCTAACACGCACAAAGCAGCCATGCACACAAGTCTAATGCCGCACACATTCAAGGCAGTGTCACGGAACCACATGCCTCCATACTCACTCACACTGTGTTAAGAATTATACTGAGACATTCAGCAGCCTACAAAAAGCTGGCATAGAAGAAGCTAGGTGAGATTGAAGTGATACAGCGTCCCTTCTGTCTGCCGAGGGGCTGATAGAGAAGAGAGGAAATGTTCAACTAAAAATGGCCACATTTTGGGTAGGCCATGATAGAGCTGCACAATCCATCCAATTCACATCTAAATCTAAATTCACATTCTCCATCTAATTCACATCTAAATCCACATTCTCCATCTAATTCACATCTAAATCCACATTCTTCATCTAAATTCACATCTAAATCTAAATTCACATTCTCCATCTAATTCACATCTAAATTCACATTCTTCATCTAATTCACATGTAAATTCCCATCTAAATCTAAATTCACATTCTCCATCTAATTCACATCTAAATTCACATTCTTCATCTAATTCACATCTAAATCCACATTCTCCATCTAATTCACATCTAAATTCACATTCTCCATCTAATTCACATCTAAATTCACATTCTCCATCTAATTCACATCTAAATTCACATTCTCCATCTAATTCACATCTAAATCACAATATTGACATGTGCAATATCCATATCGCAAGAAATATTTTGAAAACGTCACTCAGCCGTGTGTAGCGTCAATTTTTAATAGTTTGGTCAGTTTGTCGTCTCTCTTCCTGCGGCTGCTTTCCACACACACCAAGCTCCGCCCCCTGCCACTCAAACGCGGAAGTTCCATCCTTCTCGCTGTTAAATTCACTAGAAGTTTGCATGCTGTTCTGTTAGGTCAAATGCAGGTCAACAGATCCCGATCCAGAACGATCCCGCCTTCCACTTTGCTTCTTACTATAAATTATTATACTTCTATGATTTAAACAGTTCAAGTGTTTTGATCTATAATGCAAGTCAATCGCACTCCCAATACTTGGTAAGAAAATAAATAATTTGCATATTTGAGTTTTTTTGGCCCAAATCATGCAGTCCTACCCTAGCCTGGGTGTTTGATTTTTGATTTTATTTGGATCTCTTTTAGTCCCCATTTGGACTAATCTTCCAAGAGTCCTTAAACATTAAAATACAATTTATAATACAAACACACTTTCACATATAACACACTATTACAAACATACATAATACACTAGCATAATGACCCAATAAATACTCAATCTAAAAATATTTTGATTCTTCATCTACTATAGTCCCACAACATTTCTATATACTATATTTAAATTGTTTTTAAATAATGTTTAAACTTATATGTTAAATCTACCATTACCTATTCGAGATCTTTGTGATCAAATTTGCACTTTCCTTGGCTTGAAATTACAAAATGTGCCCGTGTGAAATCGGTTGATTCAACATGTCTGGTTTTTAAAACATTCTTCAAACAAAATTACCTTCACCTCGTTTTGATTGTCCATTGCTCGAAAAAGTGAAAATATTACATAACGTGGTACACAACACAAAGCTCTTCTTTCAGCACAGAACAGACACTGGATTTCCAACACTTGATCTTCATCCTTGCCGTGTCTGAATCCTGGTTTAGGAAGGCCACCAAAAAATAGGAGATTTCCATACCCGACTACAACATTTTTCGTCAAGATAGAACTGCCAAAGGGGGAGGAGTTGCAATCTACTGTCTACTGCAGAGGGAGCTTGCAAAGTTCTCTCATACTTTCCAGGTCTATGCCCAAACAGATACGAGTTTCTAATTTTAAAAATGAATCTCTCCAGAAATAAGTCTCTCACTGTTGCCGCCTGTTATTGACCCAACTCAGCTCCCAGCTGTGCCCTAGACACCATATGTGAATTGATTGCCCCCCCCCCATCTATCTTCGGAGTTCGTTCTGTTAGGTGACCTAAATTGGGATATGCTTAACACCCCAGCAGTCCTACAATCTAAGCTAGATGCCCTCAATCTCACACAAATGATCAAGGAAACCACCAGGTACAACCCTATATCCGTAAACATGGGCACCCTCATAGATATTATCCTGACCAACTTGTCCTCCAAATACACCTCTGTTGTTTTCAATCAGGATCTCAGCGATCACTGCCTCATTGTCTGTATCCGCTATGGGTCCGCGGTCACACGACCACCCCTCATCACTGTCAAATGCTCCCTAAAACACTTCTGCGAGCAGGTCTTTCTAATCGACCTGGGCCAGGTATCCTGGAAGGATATTGACCTCATCCCGTCAGTCGAGGATGCCTGGTTGTTCCTTAAAAGTAATTTCCTCAGCACCACTTAAATAAGCATGCCCCTTTCAAAAAATGAAACAGATATAGCCCTTGGTTCACTCCAGACCTGTCTGCCCTTGACCAGCACAAAAACATCCTGTGGTGGACTGCAATAGCTAGGTAACACGGTCACCACCGATAAATCCATGACAATCAAACATTTCAAGAAGCATTTCTCTACGGTTGCCCATGCTTTCCTCCTGGCTACCCCAACCCCGGGCAACAGCTCTGCACCCCCTGCAGCTACTTACCCAAGACTCCCCTGCTTCTCCTTCACCCAAATCCAGATAGCATATGTTCTGAAAGAGCTGCAAAACCTGGACCAGTACAAATCAGCTAGACAATCTGGACCCTCTCTTTCTAAAATTATCCACTGCAATTGTTGCAACCCCTAATACCAGTTTGTTCAACCTCTCTTTCGTATCGCCCTAGATCCCTAAAGATTGGAAAGCTGCCGCGGTCATCCCCCTCTTCAAAAGGGGTGACACTCTAGACCCAAACTGTTACAGACCTATATCCATCCTGCCCTGCCTTTCTAAAGTCTTCGAAGGCCAATTTAATAAACAGATCACTGACCATTTCGAATCCCACCGTACCTTCTCCGCTGTGCAATCCGGTTTCCGAGCTGGTCATGGGTGCACCTCAGACACGCTCAAGGTACTAAACAATATCATAACCACCATCGATAAAAGACAGTACTGTGCAGCAGTCTTCATCGACCTAGCCAAGGCTTTCGACTTTGTCAATCACCGTATTCTTATCGGCAGCCTTGGTTTCTCTAATGACTGCCTCGCCTGGTTCACCAACTACTTCGCAGACAGAGTTCAGCGGGTACCTCTATGCAGACGACACCATTCTGTATACATCTGGCCCTTCTTTGGACACTGTGTTAACAAACCTTCAAACGAGCTTCAATGCCATACAACACTCCTTCCATGGCCTCCAACTGCTCTTAAACGCTAGTAAAACCAAATGCATGCTTTTCAACCGTTCGCTGCCCGCACCCGCCCGCCCGACTAGCATCACTACCCTGGACGGTTCTGACCTAGAATATGTGGACAACTAAAAATAACTAGGTGTTTGGCTAGACTGTAAACTCTCCTTCCAGACTCATATTAAACATCTCCAATCCAAAATCAAATCTAGAATCAGCTTTCTATTTCGCAACAAAGCCTCCTTCACTCACGCCGCCAAACTTACCCGAGTAAAACTGACAATCCTACCAATCCTTGACTTCGGCAATGTCATCTACAAAATAGCTTCCTCTACTAAGCAAACTGGATGCAGTCTATCACAGTGCCATCCGTTTTGTTACCAAAGTCCCTTATACCACCCACCACTGTGACCTGTATGCTCTAGTCGGCTGGCTCTCGCTACATATTCGTCGCCAGACCCACTGGCTCCAGGTCATCTATATGTCTATGCTAGGTAAAGCTCCGCCTTACCTCAGCTCACTGGTCACGATAACAACACCCACCCGTAGCACGAGCTCCAGCAGGTATATCTCACTGGTCATCCCCAAAGCCAACACCTCCTTTGGCCGCCCTTCCTTCCAGTTCTCTGCTGCCAGTGACTGGAACGAATTGCAAAAATCACTGAAGCTGGAGACTTACATTTCCCTCACTAACTTTAACCATCAGCTATCTGAGCAGCTAACCGATCACTGCAGCTGTACACAGTCCATCTGTAAATAGCCCACCCAATCTACCTACCTCATCCCCATAATGTTTTTATTTACTATTCAGCTCTTTTGTACACCAGTATAACTACTTGCACATCATCATGTGCTCATCTATCACCCCAGTGTTAATCTGCTAAATTTTAATTACTTTGCTACTATGGTCTTTTTTATTGCCGTACCTCCTCACGCCATTTGCACACACTGTATATATACTTTTTCCCCCCTATTGTGTTATTGACTGTACGCTTGTTTATTCCATGTGTAACTCTGTGTTGTTGTTGGTGGTGTCGCACTGCTTGGCCAGGTCGCAGTTGTAAATGAGAACTTGTTCTCAACTAGCCTACCTGGTTAAATAAAAAAAAATCCTAGTTCTTCCATTAACAGGAAGACAACAACTCTAGTAAGACAGGATATAGTATTATCACAGATTAGTCTGGGATAGGAATGGCCAGGGACCTCATGATATGTATGACATTATCGCCACTCTTAGGTGTCCCGATACGATATGTATGGTGATTCTCAGGATTCTATATGTATTGTGATTCTCAGGATTCTATATGTATGGTGATTCTCACCATTCTATATGTACTGTGATCCCATGCTGGGATTGAACTGCAATTCAATGTTCCAAACACATTGTTCACCATATGTCTGCTGCAGAGAGGAGAGAGAGTCATGACAAAACAAGTTTTGATCAGTCATGGAAATAAAAGTACTGATGTTTTGGTGCAGTTACAGAAAACTAGCGCAAAAATACGATATATATATATAGTCAAAAATAATATCCCGATATATTTTATTTATTTAACTAGGCGAGCTAGTTAAGAACAAATTCTTATTTACAATGACGGCTTACCCTGGCCAAACCCTAACGACGCTTGGCCAATTGTGCGCAGCCCTATGGGACTCCCAATCACGGCCGGTTGTGATACAACCTGGAATCGAACCAGGGTCTGTAGTGACGGCTCTAGCTCTGAGATGCAGTGCCTTAGACTGCTGTATAGATTTTACCCATCACTAAGAATAGTCACAGAGTACCAAAGACCGCATGCTTTTGGTTCCAGACAGGACCCAAAATCCCTCCATCAGTGTAATCTAGAGTTTTGCTGTGTTCTGTGGTCCACAACTTCAGGATAACCTTTGCCCAAACTCTAACCCAGCTGAACAGCCAGAGCCATGGAGGGATTAATGCATCCACACTCCATCAGAAACACACACTGCACATCTCCTTGTCTGTTTTATACCGGGTGTCTTACTGGCTAACAGAGATACAGCTCCTCATTTCTAGCTAGGTGACTAGGAGATGAAACTGATTATGGCCTGCCAGACGGCGCGGCTCTGCAATGTGGGAGTGTGTGCTGTTATGGATGTGTGTGTGTGGCTGTTGTGGGGGTGGACTCTACCTGCCCATTATATAAAGCTCTGCTAGAGAGAGTAGAGCTTTAGTCTGTGTACCAGCACCCCCCCCCCCCACTCCATCCTCATCCTCCCTCCCTCCCCCTATCCATCCTCCCATCTCTCAGCCTTCCAGATCCACTGGCTCGAGATCAACTCTGAAAATACCTCATTTCATTGTGCTCTCTGGGCATATTACACAGGCAGAGCACATTACTGTCTCAGGAGGAAGAAGCTAGCTACAGGAGAGACAGAGCATGTTACTGTCTTGGGAGAAAGGAGCTAGCTACAGGAGAGACAGAGCATGTTACTGTCTCAGGAGGAAGGAACTAGCTACGGGAGAAAAGAACTAGCTACATGAGAAAGGAACTAGCTACGGGAGAAAGGAACTAGCTACATGAGAAAGGAACTAGCTACAGGAGAGACCGAGCATGTTCCTGTCTCAGGAGAAAGGAGCTAGCTACAGGAGAGACGAAGCATGTTACTGTCTCAGGGGGAAGGAGCTAGCTACAGGAGAGACAGAGCACGTTACTGTCTCGGGAGAAATGATATAGCTACAGGAGAGACAAAGCATGTTACCGTCTCAGGAGGAAGGAGCTGGCTACAGGAGAGACAGAGCATGTTACTGTCTCAGGAGAAAGGAGCTAGCTACATGAGAAATGAACTAGCTACAGGAGAGACAGGGCATGTTACTGTCTCAGGAGGAAGGAACTAGCTACGGGAGAAAGGAACTAGCTACATGAGAAAGGTACTAGCTACAGGAGAGACAGAGCATGTTACTGTCTCAGGAGAAATGAGCTAGCTACAGGAGAGACAGCACGTTACTGTCTCAGGAGGAAGGAGCTAGCTACAGGAGAGATGAAGCATGTTACTGTCTCAGGAGAAAGGAGCTAGCTACATGAGAAAGGAACTAGCTACGGGAGAAAGGAACTAGCTACATGAGAAAGGAATTAGCTACAGGAGAGACAGAGCATGTTACTGTCTCAGGAGAAAGGAGCTAGCTACAGGAGAGACGAAGCATGTTACTGTCTCAGGAGGAAGGAGCTAGCTACAGGAGAGACGAAGCATGTTACTGTCTCAGGAGAAAGGAGCTAGCTACAGGAGAGATAGAGCATGTTACTGTCTCAGGAGGAAGGAGCTAGCTACAGGAGAGACGAAGCATGTTACTGTCTCAGGAGGAAGGAGCTAGCTACAGGAGAGACAGAGCATGTTACTGTCTCAGGAGAAAGGAGCTAGCTACATGAGAAAGGAACTAGCTACGGGAGAAAGGAACTAGCTACATGAGAAAGGAACTAGCTACAGGAGAGACAGAGCATGTTACTGTCTCAGGAGAAAGGAGTTAGCTACATGAGAAAGGAACTAGCTACAGGAGAGACGAAGCATGTTACTGTCTCAGGGGGAAGGAGCTAGCTACAGGAGAGATGAAGCATGTTACTGTCTCAGGAGAAAGGAGTTAGCTACATGAGAAAGGAACTAGCTACAGGAGAGACAGAGCATGTTACTGTCTCAGGAGGAAGGAACTAGCTACAGGAGAGACAGAGCATGTTACTGTCTCAGGAGGAAGGAGCTAGCTACAGGAGAGACAGAGCATGTTACTGTCTCAGGAGAAAGGAACTAGCTACGGGAGAAAGGGACTAGCTACAGGAGAGACGAAGCATGTTACTGTCTCAGGTGGAAGGAGCTAGCTACAGGAGAGACAGAGCATGTTACTGTCTCAGGAGAAAGGAACTAGCTACGGGAGAAAGGAACTAGCTACAGGAGAGCCAGAGCATGTTACTGTCTCAGGAGGAAGGAGCTAGCTACAGGAGAGACAGAGCATGTTACTGTCTCAGGAGGAAGGAACTAGCTACAGGAGAGACAGAGCATGTTACTGTCTCAGGAGGAAGGAACTAGCTACGGGAGAAAGGAACTAGCTACAGGAGAGACAGAGCATGTTACTGTCTCAGGAGAAAGGAACTAGCTACAGGAGAGACAGAGCATGTTACTGTCTCAGGAGGAAGGAACTAGCTACGGGAGAAAGGAACTAGCTACAGGAGAGAGAGCATGTTAATGTCTCAGGAGGAAGGAGCTGGCTACAGGAGGAAGGAGCTAGCTACAGGAGAGACAGAGCATGTTACTGTCTCAGGAGGAAGGAACTAGCTACAGGAGAGACAGAGCATGTTACTGTCTCAGGAGGAAGGAGCTAGCTACAGGAGAGACAGAGCATGTTACTGTCTCAGGAGAAAGGAGCTAGCTACAGGAGAGACAGAGCATGTTACTGTCTCAGGAGAAAGGAACTAGCTACGGGAGAAAGGGACTAGCTACAGGAGAGACGAAGCATGTTACTGTCTCAGGTGGAAGGAGCTAGCTACAGGAGAGACGAAGCATGTTACTGTCTCAGGAGGAAGGAGCTAGCTACAGGAGAGACAGAGCATGTTACTGTCTCAGGAGGAAGGAACTAGCTACGGGAGAAAGGAACTAGCTACAGGAGAGCCAGAGCATGTTACTGTCTCAGGAGGAAGGAGCTAGCTACAGGAGAGACAGAGCATGTTACTGTCTCAGGAGGAAGGAACTAGCTACAGGAGAGACAGAGCATGTTACTGTCTCAGGAGGAAGGAACTAGCTACGGGAGAAAGGAACTAGCTACAGGAGAGACAGAGCATGTTACTGTCTCAGGAGAAAGGAACTAGCTACAGGAGAGACAGAGCATGTTACTGTCTCAGGAGGCAGGAACTAGCTACGGGAGAAAGGAACTAGCTACAGGAGAGAGAGCATGTTAATGTCTCAGGAGGAAGGAGCTGGCTACAGGAGGAAGGCGCTAGCTACAGGAGAGACAGAGCATGTTACTGTCTCAGGAGGAAGGAGCTAGCTACAGGAGAGACAGAGCATGTTACTGTCTCAGGAGGAAGGAGCTAGCTACGGGAGAAAGGAGATAGCTACAGGAGAGACGAAGCATGTTACTGTCTCAGGAGGAAGGAGCTAGCTACAGGAGAGACAGAGCATGTTACTGTCTCAGGAGAAAGGAGCTAGCTACAGGAGAGACAGAGCATGTTACTGTCTCAGGAGAAAGGAACTAGCTACGGGAGAAAGGAACTAGCTACAGGAGAGACAGAGCATGTTACTGTCTCAGGAGAAAGGAACTAGCTACAGAAGAGACAGAGCATGTTACTGTCTCAGGAGGAAGGAACTAGCTACGGGAGAAAGGAACTAGCTACAGGAGAGAGAGCATGTTAATGTCTCAGGAGGAAGGAGCTGGCTACAGGAGGAAGGCGCTAGCTACAGGAGAGACAGAGCATGTTACTGTCTCAGGAGGAAGGAGCTAGCTACAGGAGAGACAGAGCATGCTACTGTCTCAGGAGGAAGGAGCTAGCTACAGGAGAGACAGAGCATGCTACTGTCTCAGGAGGAAGGAGCTGGCTACAGGACAGGAGAGACTAGTACTTCTACTACATCTACCAGGACAGTATGGAGACTTAAGGGAGGAGGATATTTCCACTTTTCCTTTGAAGGATGTGCTTCAGACAAGACATACCTAGGCTGTAGCCTACGTCTGGCAGAAAGCCAGGTGTGCCACTTTGCCCCGGGCTACAAAAGTTTGGTCCCAGCATGCCCAGAGGCAGGGCTGATTTCTCAACCTCCGGCTAGACTGAGCAGCACAACGCAAGTCCAGACTTTGCCACGACCATGTTGTTTTTAACCTGAAACCAAAAGAGTTGAGTCAATGCTGCTAGTGTAATGTCAGTGTACAGGTTGCTGCTAGTATACAGGTTGCTGCTAGTGTAATGTCAGTGTACAGGTTGCTGCTAGTGTACAGGTTGCTGCTAGTGTACAGGTTGCTGCTAGTGTACAGGTTGCTGCTAGTGTACAGGTTGCTGCTAGTATACAGGTTGCTGCTAGTGTAATGTCAGTGTACAGGTTGCTGCTAGTGTACAGGTTGCTGCTAGTGTAATGCCAGTGTACAGGTTGCTGCTAGTGTAATGCCAGTGTACAGGTTGCTGCTAGTATACAGGTTGCTGCTAGTGTAATGCCAGTGTACAGGTTGCTGCTAGTGTACAGGTTGCTGCTAGTGTAATGCCAGTGTACAGGTTGCTGCTAGTGTACAGGTTGCTGCTAGTATACAGGTTGCTGCTAGTGTAATGCCAGTGGACAGGTTGCTGCTAGTGTACAGGTTGCTGCTAGTGTAATGCCAGTGGACAGGTTGCTGCTAGTGTAATGCCAGTGTACAGGTTGCTGCTAGTGTACAGGTTGCTGCTAGTGTAATGCCAGTGTACAGGTTGCTGCTAGTGTACAGGTTGCTGCTAGTGTAATGCCAGTGTACAGGTTGCTGCTAGTGTACAGGTTGCTGCTAGTATACAGGTTGCTGCTAGTGTACAGGTTGCTGCTAGTGTAATGCTAGTGTACAGGTTGCTGCTAGTGTAATGCCAGTGTACAGGTTGCTGCTAGTGTAATGCCAGTGGACAGGTTGCTGCTAGTGTAATGCCAGTGTACAGGTTGCTGCTAGTGTACAGGTTGCTGCTAGTGTAATGCCAGTGTACAGGTTGCTGCTAGTGTAATGCTAGTGTACAGATTGCTGCTAGTGTAATGCTAGTGTACAGGTCGCTGCTAGTGTAATGCCAGTGTACAGGTTGCTGCTAGTGTAATGCCAGTGTACAGGTTGCTGCTAGTGTAATGCCAGTGTACAGGTTGCTGCTTTGTCTGTGTACACAACCCACTCACATAAATAACTTCCCAGCAACACAGGAAACCACCTGCTGGATTGTGCCTGACCTCTCCCTAGACCTTGGCCTCAATCA